>NC_052505.1:3122889-3202889 GCF_014356525.2 Nilaparvata lugens
TTCTCAAAAGCTTACATCACATCGAAAGAATTACATCAAATCAAGCACTAGATTTTTATTAATATGATTCCTTGTGATATTCATCGAATAATAGATATGAGGGGAATAGAAACTTTAAGGGAACGTATTTCACTGGGACAATAAGAATTACTTAACTTCTGATGGAGATTATTATAAATGTTAATAATAGTCTAAGTGTATATTACATGCGGTTAGATTTTATATAATACTCCATATACGTACTTGAACTTGAAAATAATGATGATGTGGGTACTTACTTGGCACACTCTTCATCAAAGATGTGTCGTGGCTCTGTTGTTTCCCTGGAACAACGTTGCAATATGCACTCCCTCAACACGGTAACACCAACAAACGTTGGGTTGGGAAGATGATTATGATTAATAGTGATAAGAAAACTATCAAAAGTTCTATTTGCCATACGAAGTGGCATTGAGGCGCGACTTGCACACTCGCGTACATTACATTTTAAATAGATACGCGTTTGGTCGCTGGAGGTCACCCGATAGAAAAATCCATCGTCAATATGATATAATGTAGTATTGCGGAGCGTTACGATTTCCTTGACCAATTCCATGTCGACTGAATGTGTTTTGTCAACTATTGAACTCGCAACGCAAACGCACAGGTAGCATCCTCGTAGAGGGGAGGCAAACAATACTGAACAAAAATCTATTTTTTCCAGGAAGGGTACAATATAGAAAACACATGTTAAATATTTCCTGCCGCCAAAGTGCAGTACTTTATACCTGGCAATAGAATTTTTAGAAATAGAAGCATTTGGTTAACTTTGGTTTTACGCTTCAGTGAACATAGTCTATGAGCAGGGTAGTTCTACCTGGACACCACCGATGACAAATTGACCGGGCTTTCCAGAAGTACCTAACGGGAAACATTTGCTTTGTTTCATGGAAGCAAGGCATTGTAATACTGAATGAGTATTTATAGTTCTATAAAGCAAGGCCTTTTGGTTCTAATACCCGAGACGTCAGTCTGCAGATTGTTGTTATGGAATGCAGAAAACTTCTTCACCAACCTTAGACAATAAATGCTGTTTCAAAAGATTGAAAAGATAGCATGCCGCTTCCAAAATCTATGGATATGGTTTATGTACTATATATATATATATATTATATATATATATATAATATATATATATATATACTGTGAGTGTAGCGTAAGGGACACACTATTATTCACCCACCATATAGCATATAATATATCGAACTCTGTCACTCCCACTCAACCATATCACTCTCTTACACATACTCTTTCCTTCGGGCTCACTATCTCTCACTCTCTCTCTCTCTCTCTCACATGATAATGAATTAAAACGCAGATTTCTGTCTTTGACACTAATATCATGCTTTAGTTAGATCAATAATGTTTCAATTGCCATCTAAATCTAGGTGAACTATTTGTAACACATAAACTAATAACTAAAACCACCCTAAATAAACCTTGATTAGTCCCAACCGATATGGTTTACAGTAACTTTAAGGACATGACAATAAGACAATAATTGTGGGTTGGAAACGTAATTTTGAATATTTATTATAATAAAATATAATCCCATTTTTCTGGTGCTCCAAACTCGTTATTTAATAATAAACCTACAGTTTAAGAGCCATCACTGATAAATATGTCACTTAGTATAAATACAGAAGAACAAAAATCATAAACCTTATTCCGGGACACTTTCTCATTAATTCTTAATTCCCGTATAGCCTATGTGTGTGATAACGAAATTTGAATTTGAAATCACAACAATTTTTGAAAAACATACAGTTTTGAATTACGTGCTTATTCTACGAAAATTGAAACCCCTTTCTTAGCTGGCGTCTAGGAATAAGAAATATATTGACCGATAAATACAAACAATTTGGATGTGATTAGGCGAATAGGCCTTGTCTAAAGGATTCAGCTTATAGTCTGTTATACAATAAATGAGCAATTCAATTCATAACATCTAGTAGTCATCTTATGAATAGTGTAATCATTCATCAAATCAGTCTTATCAAGTCATAATTATCATCACCCAGTACAATTGAATAAATTAAGTCATACATTGAAAAAAGACATAAACTATTTATAAACTCACAGCACTGAATATCACATTTTCAACAATTTGAAAATTAATTTACGGAACAATAAGCATTTTCATTCAGAATTACATTTAGTGCGTTTTTTAATTTATTCAGAGGCAAGTTTCTTCTAATATAAGATAAAGGCAGATTATTGAACATGGAGTACACTAGATAGGAATAAATTTCAAGCTCTTACTCAATCTGACATTAGGAGTTACAATACTCTAGTAGTCCAGATAACAGTAGACCTCACTGAACATCCTTTGCAATGTGGTAACGAGAATATTCAGCCATCTACTAGAAATGCTATCTACTAGGAATAAAGTCATTGTAATAATATCAGGGCTTTTTTAAAATGTTTGCCAATGGCCCCACTAAGAAATCTGATCAGGCTGGTTGGAGACTTCCAATCAACCATACATTACATTACATTACATTACATTACATTACCAGGGCTACCAGACATTGTTTTGCAGTAGTCGTACTATATCATAATGGAAAAGTAGAACTTTGATATGAAAGTAATGAACTCACTCCGCTACAAATAAAATCTATTGGTGTGCTAATCTAATGTTGCACTACTTCAATCCTGTAAAATGAATACCGGTATAATACTTATTCTGAATTGATGGAATCCCAAGTCCCATTGCGCTTATGATAATTTTAAATGTTACTTTATTAACTCAGTAAGTTCAGAAAGTTATTGCTCAGTTGAATCAGAGCTACGATTAAAAAGATGATTTGGGAATTATCAAGTGGCATTTTTTGTTTTTCACTGGGATTTTCATTTTGTAACATGTAGAGACGCTTGTAGAACAACAATCTGTTTTATTTTTTATGATTTTTTATGGGAAAGATTTCATGAGAAAATGATGTTTTTCATTGACATTATCATCCGTAACTCGGAACGCCATGATAAATCTTGGCATCTAAAGCTGCGTTTACACCAAAGTTATTAACGAAATGTTAATAACTTAATCCTCACAGATTATTGTAGATTGAACGGCACATGAAAAACACATATGTTCATCATGTGTATGATAAGTTATGTTCAATCTAATAGAATCTATAGAATCTATTGGTGTTGACGCAGCTTTACTCTGTGACTGTCTGGAGTTAATATTATATCAATTTGAATTTACAATTCGAGACCGCAGCTCGGAAAAAGAAGAGATGATTAGCTCATAATATCGGGGACCGAGCTTCGCTCAGGAGTACAAAAGCATAAACAATTTATTACGAAAGAAGAAATTATAATGAAAAACCATTTTGGCCATGTGGTTTTTAAGAAGCGGTGATGAATAGGTCAGTGGTAGGCTATTTGGCTTTTATATATTCCATTTCATATTCATATTGATTATTCTTTCGGGTTGAAGGTTATATGTATACGTATTAGATACATTGGAATAGTTATCTTGGAGTTTGGTAGAAATATATTACATTTGCATAGAACTCAATTATTTATTTATTTAAGTTATCTTCTATCTAATTCTAATAGGTTACCAACCCATCCCTATCTTATATGATAAACCTTCAATCATAATCATATACCTGCATGATTAAAAAACAGCAGACATTCAATTTACTAGAACAAATAATGGAGTACCTTCAAGTTCAGATGTAGGCAACACGCCTAACTTCTTCCTACATTCGCTACCTTGTCTCTATGACACAGACCTTGCTTCTGTGAAACACCTTGTTCCAGTGGGAACTTGCTTCTGTGAGACTGCCATTTATAACGCTCCTACTTTGGACGGAGACCTTGTCTCTATGAAACTGCTTGTCTCTGTGGGAACTTGTTCCTGTGAGACTGCCATTTATAAAATACTTGCTCCTGTGAAACTTGTCTCTGTGACACTAATATCGTTCAAAAAACACTACTTGTCTCTGTGAGAACTTGTCTCTGTGAAACATCCCCAAAACAAAACATGCAGAGCTATGCATTGTAATTCTAAACAAATGGACAGACTACTGTCTGTTTTTGCAGATAATTATCAGTTTGGAGAATGATTAATTTCAACTCCAATTTTTGTAACCAGTCAAATCAAATTTTCTTAGCAAAAATGTCGAATCAAATTGTTCTCCATCTTCTCATGATATATTTTCTTTATGGTCTAAACCATTATATTTCTTTATATCTAAACTCGTTATTTAACTCACTTATCATATTCCAGCGTATTCAGCAGAAAGAGGAGGACACGGCCGAGGAAGAGGAAGTGGTGAGTCCGACAAGGCGCCGAATATCGGACGGCATCCAGTCGATTATGACCCGACTGAACCTGGGCTCGAAGGGCGGCGGCGGCGGGGCGGGGAACGGTGCGGCAGATAGCAACGAGAAGCAGCTGCTGCCCTGGCAGTTGGACGCCTACTGCAACAATGACACGGAGACAGCGCTCCTGGCGGCAGTTAGGGGAAGGCATGGAGACATTGTTAGCGCTCTGTTGTCGGCCGGGGCTAACCCTAATTTGACGCCTCAGCGGGGCACTTCCGATCAGGTACCACAATCAAGTATTTTCCAACATTCATCGTCTGAATTTACGAGGATCGTTCGTTTTTCAACCTCTGACTGGCCATAAATAGAAGACGAATGTATATAGAAGAATAATTTTCTCACTGAAATCTAGGCCTACTCACACTTTAAGCTGTGCAAAGGATAAAAATAAACTTTCTACTGGTGATATTTTTCAAAGTTTTCTATTTGTATACTATCTGGCTATCAAAATGAAAAAGTTTTCTCAGAAAAACATTTTTTTTGATAATTACTTTTTGAGATATGAGCGCCTAAATTTTAAATTTTCGGGACAGAACATTACAAATTCGGTAAGAGTTAAATCCATGAGATTTAGAGGATTGATTCTTCAGGGTATTGTTGATCTAGTAAAACAAAAATTTTCTGAAAATATCAATTTTTAAGGTGGTTATTCAATTTACTAAAAATGACCAAAAATAACTTTTAGTTGAGTTATTTTTTGTTATTTTTGTTAAATTGAATAACTTTTCCAAAAATTGATATTTTCATAAAATTTTTGTTTTACTAGATCAACAATACCATGAAGTACATCATGGTATAGATTTATTTAGTACATCATAGATCTATTAGTTGATTTAATAGTTGAATAAGAGAGTACCATAGTTATATAGTATATTAAGATACTCGAGAGAATTTTTTAATTTTTTTGTTGTGAATTCTGTTTCGATTCCTCGTTTCAGAATTTACTATTCTGTAAAAATATTTGCTTCTGTGCTACATCAATTTAAATCAGGTTAAGCGTATTATAATTTCATCTCCTACTCCCACTGGCGAACAAGAGTCATCTTATGCCAGTGGTTTTTTCACTTACCGTTTATTATTATTACACTTTGGTTGTATTGTATTGTCATGTTGAGCTTTGTTTGATTCATGTACGTATATGTATTTATGAGTGTGGAATAAATCATTTGAATTTGAATTTGAATTTGAATTCATCCTCTGAATCTCATGGATTTATATCTCACCGAATTTGAAATGTTCTGTCCCAAAAATTCAAACTTCAGTCGCTCATATCTCAAAAAGTAATGATCGGGAAAAAAATGTTTTCCTCAGAAAACTTTTTCATTTTGATAGCTTGATGATATAAAAATCGAAAAATTTGTTCTTTTTTTATGGAAAGTAATTGAAACTAGTATAGCAATTTAGGGCCGGTTTCCGAGCTCAGGATTTAGGTAAGTTCTAGACTCTAAACAGCTGGAGTCAGAAAATTGGCTTTCCGAAATTGGGCGTAGTCGCAGTCATAGTCAAAGTCACGTTTAAATTAAATTTCGAAAAACTAGAAAATTAAACACAAAGTAAAATGAAGAGAAAATAGTGTAAAGTTTCAGCTGTTTTGAATTATTTAGAAATGCTTCATTTTGTCAAGGAAAAAATTTCCAATAATTATAGAAATAAGAAAATAAATATTTATTTTGCTGCAACTATTTACTGCGACTACGCCCCGTTTTGGAAAGCCAATTTTCTGACTCCAGCTGTTTAAAGTCTAGAACTTACCTAAATCCTGAGCTCGGAAACCGGCCCTAAGACCTATTGTCTAAATAAATATTGTTCTATGGCAGTTAGTAGTAATTATGGGTACATACTGTGTTTATTTGAATTATCGCTCATTTATAATCGTTACTTATTATTCGTTTTTTAAAATGTTTTTATGTTTAGGAGCATATCTACCAGGAAGGCTCAGCATTGGTGCAGGCTTGTCGCAACCGGGACATCGCCATAGTGGACCTCCTGCTGAAGCACGGAGCCAGGGATGACGACTGCAAGGCACTGGCTGTCGTTGTCCGCAACAACGATGACATACTCACTGCTAAACTGCTCTCCATCAAGGTATTATTGATCAACTCATTATTAACTAATTGACCGAAGCGAAGCTGAGGTCTTAGTTTCGACTCGATTGGCTATTGTCTGTTTGTTTGTACCGCAGTTACAGTTGCAGTTATTGTCCGATTTGGATGAAATTTGGTATACAAGTTCTTTGAAACAAGGCGCAGAAACGTATGTGTAACGATTTTTGATAAGACCTCCGGTTTTAATATAAATTGTGCCGCTCTAAAATGTGCTGTATTGAATGAATGGTATCGTTGGAATGCTATCGATAGAGGACAAGAGATTGTCAGCGGTAAACCTTGGAACGTCTGAGCCGCTCCACATCATACAGAATTTATTAATTGAAGAAAACTTCTCACTTGATTGTACCATTTGTTCCCTTTTCAACACGATAATTCCCTGTTTCATAGATGAATAGTTTCTAGACCTACCGAACCGGCCGGAGACATCACAGCTTAGTTAGCTCTTGTTTTCGCTTTAGTATGAGATCGGAAACCGACTTGTGAGCATAAACATTTTGCATAGGCATAACAAGCCGCCATAACATTGAATCCACTTTTCATGAAAAACATTATTAGCAACCTCCTGTCATTCTCACCAACATACCCATGTTATTTAGAATCATTTCCGTCTCACTATCGTCTGTGAAACGATTCATGGTCTAAATTGCCGACTGCATATTCCATTTTTCTGTCAGTTGACCGATCTCTTATAATTAATTGTTAGAAAATTTGTAATATTGTAAATATAGGAACGATATATGAAGGCACCTCCTTGAGAGACATTTATAAACAATGTCTTTAGCACTTTCAAATGAGAAAATAATAGATGTCTTGGATAAATCTTCACAATATACTGTACTTTCTTAATGGCTCTTCTCATTAATTTGAAAGTTGTAGGCTATTCATGAGCGAAGTCTACTGTTCGCAGAACTACTAGTTATTATTAAACGAAAATCCCAATCAAATGCTGTAAATCACCCCAAAGACTTCTGTTACTGCAAATATTGACAACAGGGTAAACAGCTAGATGGAAATTCGATGAGCGCTACTATACAAAAATTATTTATCAGCCCGGTCATTATTAACTCATGTTATCATTATCAACACACTGAGGCAACTCAAGTAATGCCGCATCCACACTCTCTCCCAATGTGTACAAATGATGACGAGCGCGAGAGTGTGGATGCCTGCTTTGCTTGCCATCACTCCGATTTTTGTTGTCAAGCAAAGTTTGATTTTGTGAATTTTTTTATGGAAGTAAAAAATTAGTAGTAGTTCTGCGAACAGTAGACCTCGCTCAGTTATTGCAATGGATAATGCAAGCTACCACAATAATAGTTTTTTTATTCATTTAAATAATAATCATTTCACTCATTAAAATGATTTTGTAAACAGTTTCATGTTTTCAGGAGAAAATCTACCATAGTAAACAAACCACCAACTGATTATCCTAATTAATAACAACAAAATGATTAAGAATATCTACAAAAATAGGCGTTTTCTATATAAATATAATATACTATATTCTATTGAACTGGTTTTCCATCGCATGTCACGTCTAAAAATAGATTGATAGCATTCCTTCATCATCCTATCGATACCATTCATTCAATACAGCCGTCGGTCCCGGCTGTCTAAAAAGCAGTCGTTAGGTCATGTCAGAGGCCCTGAAATTGATCAGTTGCGACCTGAAAACTCTGACACCAGACCTCAGCCAGCCAGGTCACTCGAATATTATATTATTTTTATTATTCAATACACACATATTAGAGCGGCACAATCTATAAAAATGAGAGCTAATGTTTTTACTTATATTTATTGTGGGCAAGATTTACTCTTAACATATTGTAAATCCAATGATCTTCAATTTAAACGAAAATAAAAATTGCTGTATCTTGCAAGATAACGGCGCTAGATACGAAAAATAGCTTTGTTGGTCTGCAGTTTTTTAAATCACAAAAAACCGGAGGTCTTATCAAAAATCATTACACATACGTTTCTGCGCCTTGATTCAAAGTACTTGGTATACCAAATGTTATCCAAATCGGACAATAAGTGCGACTGTAACTGCGGTACAAACAAACAAACAAACAGACAAAAGCCGATCGAGTCAAAACTATAGACCTCAGCTTCGCTTTGGTCAACTATTACAGTAATTGAATCAATATAGATATATTTATGCATAAATGCACTCATAGGCTAATACAAAACTTAAAAACATTCGAAGAGTCAATGGCCCATATGAATAAAACCAGAGAAAATGCTCATTTAGGTTAGTTGAGTTTAGAATTTTGAAATAATAGCGTGAAAAAATGTCATCTCTAAATAATAATCTTCAGCATATTCTTATAATATCAATAGCCTTCTTATAATCGTCTACACTCTCATCTTCTTAAATGCCTATTTCCTATTTTGTGATGGCTATCTTTATATCGGATTGGTATCTTTTGTATTTATTCTTTTGTAGGGATAATGGTGATAATATATCATGGTTGAATCTAAAAAGAGTTTTATAGTTCTCAACTATTGGTTGTGATCGTATCTGGTATAGTTTCCTCTTCCTCATACGAATTAGTTGAGCATCTATGTACATCTATGTACTGAGTACTATGAGCAAAAGGTGATAAGCTGCTCTAGACTAGACTCACCTTTTTTTAAGCATTTGCTTCAAAAGTTGAGCAAATGCTCTAGTTTATTCATACAATTTTGAGTATAAGCTTTTACTTTTGAGCAAATGCTCAAACTATTTTTTTGATGAGCATGAGAAAAAGGTTCTGCTCACGTCTATTCATAGAAAATGAAGCAAATGCTCCATATTTTAGAAGTATAAGCAAATGCTCAACTTATGGCCCAATAAAAGAGGCTGTTAGAATAATATATGGATTGGGATTTAGAGAGAGTTGCAAACCGCATTTCGTAAGAAATAATCTTCTGACGGTACCAGCAATTTATATACAGGAGCTGGTGACTTATATCAGGAAAAATATAATTAATATTGAGGAACCCAGACACACGCATACGTATTCAACAAGAAGTAATGTAAATGATTTCCAGCTACCGAGATTTAGATTAGACCTGGTAGGAAGAGGCCCTTGGTATAGGGGTATGAAAATGTTCAATTTGCTTCCATCTTACTTGAAGGATGACACTACTAATGGATGTTTTTTAAATAGATTGAAGTATTATCTTGTCAATAGCTGCCCATACAAGGTTGAAGAACTATTTCAACCATAGATCTCTCGTTTTTTATGCCTAACTGTTTCTTGACTCGAGTAACTTTCATCCTATTATGAAACTTTTCATAGTTTTTGACGTGTTTCTATGTGTTATGATTGTAATGTTTGTAATTGTTTTATTGTATTCCTATTATTGACATGTCATGGCTTGATAAATATTGTATTTATGCAAACAAATGTGACGAATAAAAATCTTATCTTATCTTATCTAATAACTCCTTTGGCCTATGTAGCCAAATCAATGCCTCAATGTTCAATGATTGATGATATTTGATTTATAGTTTTACAACATTCTATGCTTATGTTATGTTATTTTGTAAAGTATATGAATTAATTTATTCATTATTTGGTTGCCAGGCTTACCCAGACCCCGAGCACCGTATCAACAAGAAGGCGATGAACGAGAAAATTCCAGCATCGTCGTCGCAATTTGGGGCGCTGCAGAATCTGACCTACAGCAACATGTTTGCCAACACTGCCGTCATGATCAACTGGCACTGTCAGCGGTGCCAACTGTCGCAGATTCGACCGCAATGGCTGGTAGGCTCATCTAATTGTACTAGCTGGCCCGGCGAACTTCGTACCGCCAAACAGTTAATGCATCTCATGACAAACTTTAGCTGAATGCACACCTGAGGTGCTTCTTGCTCATTGGCTTGAATGGAAACACTCACACACACACACACACACACACACACACACACACACACACACACACACACACACACACACCAAATTACGGTGTGATAAGGCAATCTCCATAAAGGTGCGTACAGACTCTCGCTCTGCTCCGCAACCGAACGTCACTCCAGCGATTGATGATCGACCGGCGAGCAAGAGTAGTTCGACCGGGGAACGCGAGAAGATCTAACATCTTCCGTAACGTTCATGATGGGTGCGTGGGCGGTCCGACTGTTGTTCGATGGTGGTACGAAGGCGGTACGAGGGAGGAGCGTGCTCGGTGCGGGTTGGAAGCACGAATATGTGTATGCAGCTTAAGATCAACACTTTGTATCACCAAGCCGCGCCTCCTCTGGTGTGCTTAGCCTTACCTTAATCTGACGCATCACTATATTTTTATGAAAATTATCCAACAATCAGTATTTACATTTATACCTCAATATGGATTACCTATCTGCTTAATTAGTTGTGCAGCAGTTTGTACTTTTCATTACTTATTATTTGGAAAGTGATTCTATTCTCCTCGAAAATTTAGGGCCGGTTTCCGAGCTGGAATTTAGCTAAGTCCTAGACTTTAAACAGCTGGAGTCAGAAAATTGGTTTTCCAAAACGTGGCGTAGTCGCAGTCATTGTAATAGTCACGTTTGAATCAAATTTCAAAAAACTAGAAAATTGAACACAAAATAAAATAAAGAGAAAATAGTGAAATTTTCAGCTTTTTTGAATTATTTAGGAATGTAATTTCGTCAAGGAAAAACGTTTCCAATTATAGAAATGAGAAAATGAAAATCTGGTGTGGCGCACTCACACAACTTTCCTTGCCGTTATGAAAATTGATCACCTGACGCTAGTGTTCTCGGAAATCTCAAGTCTACTATTCAAAGATTTGAGCCAGCTGGTGACAGGGCAATATGCGCTGGATACACACATGAGGTCTGCTATCTCTTCATAGTGAATCATTTAATAGAATCAACAATAATTTGCAATTGAATAATCACATTTTCTCGAATTTAAAGCTTATTTTCAATTTTAGGTGAAAATGTTACTGAACATTAATTGCAGAGATTTTCATGCTCAATCTTTTCCACTTGAAATTTTTCGTTTAAATTGTATATGAAGCCTGATAATTGGAAATCTAAAATCGAACTTTGCATAGATGGAGCGGAGCTCCTGAAATTTTTACAGATATGGGACTTGTGGCAGTTGATATAGCTTATCGATGACTATTTTAGGTATAAATTTGATCAAAATCGTTGGAGGCATTTTCGAGAAAATCGCGAAAAACCCTGCTTTTGACAACATTTTTGCCATTTTAGCCGCCATCTTGAGTCGCATTTGATCGAAATTGTTCTAGTCGGATCCTTATAGTGTAAGGACCTTAAGTTCCAAATTTCAAGTCATTCCGTTTATTGGGAGATGAGATATCGTGTTCACAGACGCACATACACTCATACACACACACACACACACACCCACACACACACACACACTTTTTTGGACTCGGGGGACCTTAAAACGTATAGAAGTTCAGAAATTGGGGTACCTTAATTTTTTTCGGAAAGCAATACTTTCCTTACCTATGGTAATAGGGCAAGGAAAGTAAAAACTACGACTACTGTTATAAAAGCTGCGACTACGCCCCCAGCTGTTTAAAGTCTAGGACTTAGCTAAATCCCGAGCTCGGGAACCGGCCCTATGTAAATTTTAGTACATAAATTTTTCAACTTCAAAATAAATAATGTACAAAAAATCAATTGATTCTAAACACAGAAAACAGCACAATTATTCAAAACAAATCAATGTATTTGGAGCATGAAAGTCTTCAACCTGAGTTCGCACTGCTGGATGATTACACAGAGAACAGTCATTTTGATTTTAGTCAGGGGGTTTAGAATAATAAAATACATGGGCGGTTATGGAGCAGCACTATATAGCCACAGCTGTTGGATGACGCAATGATTATAACAGCTGATTTTTATTTCTGTGTGTGACCAGCTCACAAATCTTCTCCCATAAGGATTACAGGTAAACTTTGAAGGACCGTAGGAAAGAGTCCTGAAGTCGGATTATAAATTTGATAGGCCATAAACCTGGTCCTGAATATAACGAACACAACTAAAAAAATCATTAAATTCGGTGCATACATAAAAAATTTATTGAATGTGAAAATTTGAGGCTCGATTTTTATTTATATAGATGTAAGACGTCATTAAATTGAATTGTTTGTGTTTGAATATTGGAGTGTGTAATTTAAAAATGTTGAAATGACACGTAACCTATAGTGAGGTCCACGTTGTAATGGCAGTGGAGAAAGATAGCAGAACAACGTTGCCGATCCTCTGGCTTGTCAATGCCTTCTATAGACGGTAGCTGATACAGGTTTATTGATATAATATTATTTCAATTCAATTCAGTTTATTTCCAAAAAAACATAATACACGAATAGGAATACAATATACAACATATTTTGGAATCCCCCTACTAGACTATCCATCTGTGTGTAGGGGGGGGGGGGGATTAATAAAGGGAACATATATTAACTGTTCATTCTCATTTGAAATAATCAATTATATTTTATTGAACACGAAATTATATTTTTCAAATATTTCATAATTAAAATGACATATTTTGTTAATTAATTATTAATTTTACATTTTTTAAAGACGATCTAGCAACAGAGTAAAGCGAGACAAGAAAGCGCTATCCGCTTTGTCGAATGATAGACAAGGATAGTAATACCTTGCTAATCAAACACTGCCATTATAACGTGGACCTCACTATAGTGCTCCACAGAAGTAAGACTGGAATTCCTATAGAAATAATCATTCTTCAGCCACTCAAAATAATCCATTTAATGACAAATGTAAATAGATTATTTGGCTTAAACCTGGAATGAAGCACATTATACTTTCCGTCATGTAATCGATCAGCGTTGAACCATAGAGAAAAAATAGCATTAGTAGATATCCCATAGTATAGGGCGTTCATGTCGCAACTTTTACTGTTATCCCAAGCCGATAGTCCACGTAGTTCTTTCCCATGAAGCTGTGTGACGCTGGTAGTCTCTCATATTGTGCTGTTCATACACTCTCACCCCAACAAAACAATACAAATCGATAATAATCGACAGTAATCGGCTTGAGATAACAGTAAAAGTTGCGACATAAATTCACCATACCATGGGATATCTACTTATGCTATTTTTTCTCTATGGTTGAACGTAGATGGTGCATATGGCCTTTGGATCTTTTGTTTAGAATAATATATGTAACTAGCCACCGGGCTCGCTTCGCTCGCCATATCCGTCTAGCCAGGGTGCTCCGCCCCCTGTACCCCCGACTGGATCGTCCTAGAATGAGATCAGCAGGCTCGCTTCGCTCGCCATATCCGTCTAGCCAGGGGGCTTCGCCCCCTGGACTCCCGACTGGATCGTCCAAGAATGAGATCAGCAGGCATTTTTCATTTGAGCATTTTTATCATATGTTAGGACGATCCAGTCGGGGGTCCAGACTAAACGTCTGGCTAAACGGATATGGCGAGAGAAGCGAGCCTGACGGCTAGTAATATAATATTCCCAGGAATAGCTCTGATTGAAGTAGTAGTGCCCAATCAATTTTTCCGCGATAAATGCATTTCAATCTTCAACTTGGTGCCAACCTAACAAAGTCAACTCAACTTAATGCCAACCTGACAAAATTATTAATTTAGTTACCAGTTAACAACTGTTTCGAAGAGGTACTCTCTCTAGATTATACTTCTATATAAACATATGGTATGGACATTTTTTAATTATAATTAAGAGAATAAGAAGAATATACATGCTAAAAGACGAACTTTAAACCCTTAAAAACCACCCTTAGAGTTGAAATATTGTCAAAAGATTTCTTAGTGCGCCTCTAAAGGGCCAACTGAACATACCTACCAAATTTGAACGTTTTTGGTCCGGTAGATTTTTATTTCTGCGAGTGAGTCAGTCAGTCAGTCAGTCAGTCAGTGCCATTTCGCTTTTATATATATAGATGAAGATAATTCAATGATTTATTTCAGCCAAAAAAAATACATCAAGTACATTAGGCTAGGTCAATTTACAGATAAGTCATATTATTACAATAACAAATATATTATCTACTTAAATTATTATCACAGAATGCACTAAACTTATTCTTTAGGAATATAATATACATGCAAAATGAGTTTTAATCCTTAGAGATGAAATTAATACAGCCTAAAAATGTAATGTGGTTAACTCTCAAATATAATAAAAAAAGTAATTACTATACAGATGAGCTGGCAATCATCGAATTTAGGTTGGCCTCCCTGAATTCATCAATAGAATAGAAGGGATTGGAGATCAACCATGACTTCAACCTTCTATTGAAAGTCTCAAGGGGCAGGCTTCTTATTTCGTTAGGTAGCATATTAAAAAACCTAATACCAGATGAGGGAAAGCTTCTACTTGTTCGCTCCAATCTGACTCTTGACTGGAATATATTCTGGTTTCTCCTTGTTACATGACCATGAATTTCATTAGCTAAAGTGAATGAATCTAGATTTGTCTTCACAAACGTCAAGCACTCATATATACAGAGATTGAAGACTGTCATCATTTTCAACCGGATGATAAGTACATCGTTGTCATTTTCACTTTTTAATATTGTTTGAATATTGTATGTTGCAGATTGACGCAGCATTGCATGTGAATCCCAAACTGCGCCTGAATCCCCGAAGTCAAGACGTGGTGTTGTATGCGATAACAAGGCTGGACATCTCCAATAACGCACTAGCCTGGCTACCTCCAATGCTTTTTCAACTGCATAGTCTCAGGTATAACACATTTTCACAACTCGATCTTTCTTCCAGATATGACATGAAGTGAAATGAAGGAAAGAAAAGTAAAGATTGTATTAAGGAATAAAATATTCCAACATTGTCTGTTCTCTACGCCGATGATACATCTTTAATCTGCTCCGACTCGAACTATGATGATGTTAGATATAAGTTGTCAGAGGCTCTTGCCTCTGCTAAATCATGGTTTGAGTCTAATAATCTAATCATCAATGAGAGCAAAACTGAATGTATCTGCTTCTGTTCAAGGAATATCCCAGAAGACAATGATATTAAGCATCAGGTCAGAATGTTGGGCTTCACTTTGGAGAGAAGTTTGAGTTGGGAGCCTCACATCATAGAATTGTGTAAGAGACTCTCTCGTGTTGTCTTTCTATTTAGAAGACTTAAGTTATCATTGAACTCTGATTCTTTGGTACTTGCTTACTATGGACTTTTTCATTCCCTCATATCCTATGGTATTCGCCTATGGGGTAATTCTTGCCATGCTTCAAAAGTTTTCATATGGCAAAAAAAGGCAATGAGAGTGTTAGACAACTTGAGAAACAGAGAGTCATGCAGAGAAAGCTTTCGAAGATTGAAAATATTGACATTCCCTTCAATTTTCATAATGAGTAGCTTGCTGCATGTCAAAACTAATTTAGAATCGTACTCATGTCAGGGAAACAAACATGGATACCCAACCCGGTATAGAAATGATATTTCAATCCCACAGGTAAGGCTTTCTAAAACAAGGGACAGCCACCTATTTCAGCAGATAAAAATTTACAACAGTCTTTCCTCAGCTGTTAAGGAGCTGCCAAAAATGAAATTCAAGAAAGTTGTGAAGAATAAATTTGATGGAGAGAGGATATTATTCATTGACTGAATACTTTGAATGTTCAATATAAGGGCTGCACCTCATTTTGGACTAAGTTGTGTACTGTAAGGTGTATCATCTACGTGATTACTGTTACTATCCTTGTCAATCTCCCTGTTAGCCTACTTGTATATACATACTCTGAGCTATTGTTATTCTTGTGTTATGTATCTTATTATGTACACTGTATTTTTTTTGACGAGCTTGTACATTGTAAAAAATGTCAGGCAGAATAAAGAATTTGAATTTGAATTAGAATGAAACTAACAAGGGGTCCACCCCATCTTTGAGAAATGGACTATTTAACCTCCTTCTCATGAATGGTAGGTAGAGCAGTTTATCCAAAAGAACACATAATTCGAAATATTTTATCTGTAGAACAGCTGTTTTGACGACTTTTTAAGAATCATCAAATTTTCACAATAATTATTAACACAAAGGAAAATGTAGTCTGAAAACAATATACAATAGTTTGATCGTATAGTTTTAAAATATGTAGCCGCCAATCGTCATTAAGCTATTCCCTAAATTATTCTCGTTTAAGAATGATGCTTACAGTTCAATGAGCAAGGAGAGTTGTGTGAGTGTACCACACCAGATTTTTTATTTGTATTGGTGCAAGAGCCTGTTCACATGACAGCGATTTACGTTCGGTTGTCGCGCGGTTGACAAACCGAGCGGTTGCCAGGTATAGGGAAACACATGGTGCCGTACACTTGCATCGCTCGGTTTTAGTAGTCGCCGGCGAATCGCGGCGGTTGTAGTCTCAGACTTCGGTTGTCGCTCGGTTGCCGGGCGGTTCGATATACCAGAGCAGGCATGAGAGCGTACACATGTCTTCAGTCAACCGAGCGGTTTCGAGCAGAGCAGTTCACATAGTGCACATTCTATTACAATTTCAGTTCAATTAAAATTTATTCTATTACAATTTTCAGTTCATTTACTTAGTAAGTTTAGCTTTAGTTAGTTTGTAGAGGATCTTAAGACAGACAGACAGATATTATATTATTATATTTCATAGAAGGGTAAACTAGTCCACGTTGGGACACCGAAATTCAAACAGCTAACTTGGACAAAATAAAAAAATTCTTCATTTTTAAATTTTCTATTGATTGTATTTGCTTACACTTTCATGGCAACTGCATTGATTGTCAATTGGTTTTTTATTGGAAAAACAATTTTTGGGAGTGTCCCAACCTGGGCTTAAGGGACATCCCTTGCCCAGGTTGGGACATTGAATTAGAAATGAACAATTCATTATATTTGTTAATTAATTAAAAACATATTTGAATTTACATTTCATTATAAAAATTAATAGTATAAATACTTATTATCAAATACTTATTTTCATTATTTGTGTTTATTATTCAAGAATCAAAACATTAGTAATGATATGAACATATTGACATTTAAAAGTATAAAAAAGTATGAACTCAATCTTCCCCATTAAAACATAATTGAACATAATCTTTTAGGTTATTTAGGTAATTAATGAGTTATTTTTGTCATTTTTAGTAAATTGATATTTTCAGAAAATTTTTGTTTTATTCAATCAACAATACCATGAAGAATTTATCTTCCAAATCACATGGATTTATCTCTTACCGTATTTGAAATGTTCTGTTCCAAAAATGTAAACTTTAGGAGCTCATATCTCAAAAAGTAATGTTCGGAAAAAATGTTTTTCTGAGAAAACTTTTCTATTTTGATAGCTTGATGATATACAAATCGAAAAACTTTAAAAAATATCACCAGTAGAAAGTTTAATTTCAGCCTTTGCTTAGTCTTAACCGAGCGCAAACCGCTCATGAATCGCTGTCATGTGTACGAGGCTGGCAAATCGAGCGATTTGCCAACCACGCGACAACGTTGTATGCCGTGTTTGTTCTATGCCGTGTATGATGCTCTCAATTAGCTGCTGCAATATAGTTATTTGTGCAACTAGTGCGCAAAGTGACAGTTTGCTGCACCGAAAGAAACGTTTACGCCCGAGCCGTAGGCGAGGGCGGAATGGTTTCTTGAGTGCAGCAGAGGAACTTTGCGCACGTATTTCACATTAAGTTTTTCCTACAGTTACCATTGAATATGAAAAGTGGGTAATTATGGGTAAAATTGCCTGAATCCATCAAATGTTTTTCTGTGTAATTTTATTATTGATAAAAACCTTAATCCTAAAATCCTAAAGTCCTCGTTGTCCTTGGTTATAATATATAATGAATAATAATTAGCGCGCTGTGCTTGGTTGCACCTCTGCTCACTATAGCAGCCACAGCAGTCACTGTTACCAACTTCATTTTGATTTTGCTGCACTGTTGCTCCATATAACCTACTAAGTATTTTGCGTTGCCATGTTGCAAATCTGGAGTGCAGAAAAATTTTTCCCGCACTAGAGCGGAAAAGTGATTCTTTGCGTTCTGTAATCAGTGCAGCAATGGCCACTTTTCAACGTAACTGTAGGAAAAAGTATTTTGACTTGACTTGACTCGACAACCGAGCGTAAATCGCTGTCATGTGAACAAGCTCTAAGGAAACCACTCATGACGACGTTTGTCGTTCTATCTAAGAAACACTCTGTATGATGACTATTTTTCAAATTTCAATAATAGCATTTATTTTGCCATCCAGGTATCTGAATGTTGCTCAGAACAAAATCGAAAAACTCCCAACCAACGAAGATTTCATGGACGTGGATACAAAAAACAAAAGACATTCCAAATCTTTGAAATTTGTGAAGGGATATTCAGCACCGATGCTGGAAGAGCTTTATCTGCAAGTATGTTGAATTATTCATATTTTACTTATTAGTCATTATTAATTATTATCATAATATAATTATTATTTTCATTATTATCTGTGTACTTTTTACAAAAACGTCTACTGAATCGATTTCATGAATTAACTATAGTCAGGTCCACGTTATAATGGCAGTGGAGAAAGATAAGAGAACAACGTTGCCGATCCTCTGCCTTGTCAATGCCTTCTATAAAGGGTAACTGATACAGGTTTATTGATGTAATATCAACTGTTCATTCTCGTTTTAAAATAATCAATCCTATTTTATCAAGCAAGAAATTATACTTTTCAATGATGGTTTAATTAGCAATGGTATTGCTATCCTTGTCTACCATTCAGCAAAGCGGATAGCGCTATCTCTTTCTCGCTTTGCTCTGTTGCCAGATCATCTTTTAACTATGTAGAATTGATAATTTATCAACAAAATATTTCATCTTAATTATGAAAATTCATTATGAAATTATTGAAAATATAATTACTTTCTTAATAAAATATAATCAATTATTTTAAAAGAGAATGAACAGTTGATATTACATCAATAAACCTATATCAGCTACCGTCTATAGAAGGCATTGACAAGACAGAGGATTGGCAACGTTGTTCTGCTATCTTTCTCCACTGCCATTATAACGTGGACCTCACTATAGTCAACGATATTAACTGTATTGAGTTTAGTTATTTTTAAACACCAAGATGTCTTATGATTTTCATCGTTGTATTGTAGATCAGTTATATATTGCAATTCGCAGTGGAACTAATAGCATAGATGGAGAAAATATAGCATAAGATATATGTTGTTATAGGGTGTTTGTATTCCATATTCTACATTTGGTTCTACTGTTTCTTCAAAAATCCAAGTTGTGTATCAAGCTGAGATGATACTGTATCATATTGTGGTGATACTGTATCATATTGTGGTGATACTGTATCATTTATGGTGATACCTTAGAGAAAACATAGCTTAACAAGATGTTTCATGGTCGTTTATGTTCCAATTTCCAATGTTAACTCAAGCCGATAGTCCTAATAGTTCTTTCTCGTGAAGCTATGTGACGCCGGTAATCTCTCATACTGTGCTGTTTATACACTTTCACCCCAACAACACAGTATTAATCAATAATAGTCGGCAGTAATCGCCTTGAGTAAACAAAAAAATGACTTTAAACTATTTTGGAATATAAACGCCCTATACCATGGGATATATTCTTATACAATCTTTTGTCTATGTTATTATCGTATCCCAAATATTATTTGTGTAGCCTACTGTATTTTTTACTTTCCTTGCCCTATTACCATAGGTAAGGAAAGTATTGCTTTCCGAAAAAAATTAAGGTACCCAAATTTCTATACGTTTCAAGGTCCCCTGAGTCCAAAAAATTGGTTTTTGGGTATTGGTCTGTATGTGTGTGTGTGTGTGTGTGTGTGTGTGTGTGTGTGTGTGTGTGTGTGTGTGTGTATATATGAGTGTATGTGCGTCTGTGTAAACGATATCTCATCTCCCAATTAACGGAATGACTTGAAATTTGGAACTTAAGGTCCTTTCACTATAAGGATCCGACACGAACAATTTCGATCAAATGCAATTCAAGATGGCGGCTAAAATGTTGTCAAAAACAGGGTTTTTCGTGATTTTCTCAAAAACGGCTCTCAACGATTTTTATCAAATTCATACCCAAAATAGTCATCGATAAGCACTATTAACTGCCACAAGTCCCATATCTGTAAAAAATTTCAGGAGCTCCGCCCCAACAATGCAAAGTTCGATTTTAGATTCCCAATTATCAGGCTTCAGGTACAATTTAAACAAAAAAAAACAAGTGGAGTAGATTGATCATGAAAATCTCTACAATTAATGTTCAGTAACATTTTCACCTAAAATTGAAAATAAGCTTTAAATTCGAGAAAATATGATTATTCAATTGCAAATTATTGTTGATTCTATTTTTATTATATTTTTTCATTCACTATGAAGAGATAGCAGACCTCATGTGTGTCTCTAGCGTTATTGCCCTGTCACCAGCTGACTCAAATCTTTGAATAGTAGCTTTGAGATGCGCGGAAACACTAACGTCAGGTGATCAATTTTCATAACGGCAAGGAAAGTTGTGTGAGTGCGCCACACCAGATTTTTATAAAAGCTTCTGCAAAACTATTGCATGGATTAGTTATCGGTATTCACTTTATAAAGTTTATTCCTCTTTAAATACCAGAATGAATCGAGATTTTAAACCTTGAAATGTTATAGATTATAATATGCTAATGTACCTAATCCTTGAGTTATCAATTTTACGAATATGCTCTAGTTACATCCATAATTAACCGAGATTCTAAATTTGTTTTTATATTTGGTATTTAAATTATTGTGGAAAAGATAATTAGGCCTATTGATATCATAGCCTCATTTAGACTTCTCAACTATCTAAATTCGAGAGAGAAGCAGTATTGGATTAATTATTTCTGTTTGCTCCTCTCCCAATTATTGTTTTGATGATGTGCATGAAATAGATTAATAGATAGAATAAATCTTTGCAGTGAAATTAATATCTATCTATCTTTAATAATTATTATTAAACGAAAATCCAAATTAATTGCTGTAAATCACCCCGAAGACTTCTGCTACTACAAATATTGACTATAGGGTAAACAGCTAAATGGAAATTCGATAAAGCTACTATTCATAAATTATTTGTCAGCCCGGGAATCGAACTCTGTATCTCTTAATTGCCGGTCAGGAATACTTATCCTTACAGAAGTCTCCGGTGTGAATTACAGTATTTAATTTGGATTTTCGTTTAATAATAATTATTCATTCATTAGCATTTGAATAATTGCAATATCTCAGTAATTTCTATCCATCTTTCTTGTTTTTAAAACTGTAATCAGGGCTCAATAATGCTCTTCATAGGTTTTGCATTCAAAGAGTAAAGATAAGCAATTTAAGATAATTCAATGATTAGGCTACCCAAATTTTTATAATTAGATACAATAAAAACATATTGATTAAATATTTCGGAAACAATAAAAACATACTTGATTACATATTTTTAAATTGATAGAGCCCAAAATTAGATTATAATTTCATGCTATGTGAATATTTCAGGATAACAGACTAGAATGGTTGCCTGAAGAACTGTTCAATCTGCCAGCACTTGTTACATTGGACGTTTGCAATAACAAACTACCAGCTCTGCCTTTCAAGATGTGGCGAGCGCCAAAACTCAAAGAGTTGAATGTAGCTTTCAATCTGCTCAAAGAACTACCTGCCATGCAATTCGAGGTAATGATATTCAAAATAAGTAAAAGTAATAATTATTATTAAACGAAATTCCAATTAAATGCTGTAAATCACCGGAAAGACTTCTGCTACTGCAAATATTGACAACAGGGTAAACAGCTAGATGGAAATTCGATGAACACTACTGTAAATAAAAGTAAATTCGTATGGCTTTTGTTGGTGGGGGGGAGTCCCTTCGGGTAGGTCCCACCGCCTGAATATATAATTTAAGCCGTCAATAGGCCGTACGACTGTCATACTTCAGCCGGGATTGACAATTTAACGTGTCCATCCGATAACACGGGAGTGATCTTGTTTAAAAAACTTTTTGGTAATTGATTGATTGATTGAGTACTTTATTTATGTAGATTACAATATATACTGGCTTATACACTTATATACAATAGCTTACAATACAGCAAAATTATAGATGAATTTACATAATATAGACTAAGAAAATAATTATTGAACTGTATATGATATGAAAAAGCAATTTGTAATATAATAACTATAGATAATAATTATATTGTTATGCATCTACATAAATTGGCGGAGCTTTGGACATATCAATGTCCACTCTTCGGAAAGAATATTAAAAATATCCTTCCCACTAACTCTCTACCAAAAAGAGGGTTTAAGAGTGGGATCATCATTTTCTGTGTTTTATGCGTATTTTAGTGTTTTATTTATATGTATTTCTGTGACAGGTATTATGCTTTATTAGTTGATTGCTCTATGAGTGAAATACAGAGTGGCGCACGATGTGATCCAACATTTAGTTTTGTCATAGAAAGTTTTTTCCTACAGTTACCTTGAAAAGTGGCCATTCCTGCACTGATTACAGAACGCAAAGAATCACTTTTCCGCTCTAGTGCGGGAAAAATTTTTTCTGCACTCCAGATTTGCAACATGGCAACACAAAACAGTTGGTGGGTTATATGGAGGATTAGTGCACGAAAACCAAAATTGAGTTGGTAACAATGACTGTGGTTAGATTTAGATGAGAATCATTTCAATGGCTACCCTACATTTATGATAAAATCCCAATCTAGAAATCCAAAACAAGAATAAAGTTCATCTAAATCATAATTAAATAATCATTGTTTACGAATTCTCATCATTTAATAATAAATAATAGTTCTTTTCTATTGATAATTATTATTATTCCAACTACAAGCAATGAGAAAAGTAGCAAATATACATTATAAAATTCGAATTTTGAGGTTAAATGATTACTGTTTGATATCCATATAATAAAAAAACATAAGAATACTACAATAAATATTCTCTGTTGTCTATGTTATTTTTATAAATATTTTTCAGTTTACTTTGAGCATTTTTCTCGGTAATTTGAGCAAAAGTCTAAATTTCTGAATCCTGTTTCTGTAGTTTTTAGCTGGATGAAACAAACTTTGGTACGATTCTTCCCGCTAGGTCACGCGCTTGTCGGTTCAGCCATCTTGTTGTGCTCAGCCATATTGCAGTTCGGTTCAGCCAATCAGCTGTTGGCGTATATTTTGAATGCGATTTTTTTGTTCTATCTGTTTTTTCTGATTCTTGAATGAATAAAAATAAGAATTTTGGCTGAGAATTTTCAACTTCAATCGGATTATTAATTTTTAAATGAATTAAGGTTGTTATTAATAACAGCATCACACACACAAACATTTGATGGATTTCAGCCATAATCATTTAATCAACCACTTCTCATATTCAATGGTAACTGTAGGAAAAATATAATGTGAAATACGTGCGCAAAGTTTGTTTGCTGCACTCAAGAAACCATTCCGTCCTCGCCTACGGCTCGGGCATAAACGTTTCTTTCGGTGCAGCAAACTGTCACTTTGCGCACTAGTTGCACAAATAACTATTGTGAAAGCAATACAGAAAAATGATATATAACTTGTCTACTGTATAGCTGGAGATTAGTTTGTGGCCATTACATGTTCAATGTGGCCACCTTGTTGTCTGATAACTGCTTCAACACGAACGCCTATGTTATTGACAGTGACTCGGCAACACATATCCTCGGTTATGCCTCAATGATTAGCACTCGCTTATTGACAGTGACTCGGCAACACATATCCTCGGTCATGCCTCAATGATTAGCACTCGCTTATTGACAGTGACTCGGCAACACATATCCTCGGTCATGCCTCAATGATTAGCACTCGCTTATTGACAGTGACTCGGCAACACATATCCTCGGTCATGCCTCAATGATTAGCACTCGCAGATCCAATAAAGGCAAGTGTTGAAAAAGAAACCCATTCAAACTCGCGTTTGTTGTCATTTGTTTGCATTGGGCGATAGTATGGATGCGGCATTATTCTGTTAATCGTACACTGCTATCTCATCTGTATTTATAGGCTACATCGTTACGGTATCTTTCAAGGTGCGTACAGATTTACGCGCCGCGAACATGAGCAATTCACTTTTAATCAGCTGATGCCAAGTTTTTTATATCTGTATCTTACCGTTTCTGTAAAGTATACAGATATAATTAGCTGATTAAAAGTGAATTGCTCATGTTCGCGGCGCGTATATCTGTACGCACCTATATACTGTTCAATAAGCACATTATTGTTAATTTTTCATGTTTTATTGTCTAACCTACTCTAGAACATGGTACGTCATAGTGGAGTAGGTCAATTTCCACTCAGAAAACACTAAACATGTAGAAAACACATTATAAGAATCTTTTGTAACTAACTATGTAGTATGTAATTGTAAACTATCTTATATTTTCTGTTATTGATGTAGTAGTTTTAGTTTTTTAGGAACATTTATTTATTGCAGGACAATAGTGACACAGGAAGCGTCTGCTCAGTTGAATCTTCGAAGAGTGGTGACTCTGAAATGCTGTTGAACTCACCCATGAAGTCGAGCTCGTCCTGTCTCAACAGCCCTGAAATATTGTCCAACAATAGAACTGTCCAGTAAGTGCCAATAATATTCATAATTTCCTATCAGCTATCATCTTACCGTTTCTGTAAAAATACAGATATAATTAGCTGATTAAAAGTGAATTGCTCATGTTCGCGGCGCGTATATCTGTACGCACCTCTATACTATTCAATAAGCACATTATTGTTAATTTTTAATGACGATCCATGTTTCTGAGTTATTAATATTGTATTTTTATGTTAATATCACAGAACCAATATGATATTTTGTTAATTAACTAGTTTTACATGGTTTAAAAACAATCCGGCAAAGTTGCGAAGCTAGAAAACGATAGCGCCATCTGCTTTGTCGAATGATAGACAAGGATAGCAACACCAATGTCGATCAAGTACTGCCATTATAACGTGGACCTCACCATAGTCAGTTTTTAAATATCAAAATTCAAAATTTTTAGTTTTGTCATTAGTTTTGAAGTGGAAATTGGACTTTTTGAAGTGAAAGTGAAATCTTAACCTCATTCTTTTTGAAACTTTTATTTGTTAAAATTTGGGAGAAGACAGTTTTGGGCTATGCCTGTTGTCTTCTCCCAATCATATTATATTTATTATAATTATGATCTGTAATTGCCAATGAAATAAATAAATAATATCAAAAGTAAAGACTTCATCCCATTAGATTTTCATGTGAAAAATTCATAAATCCACTTTGGTTGGAATTCGTTAACAATCAAAGTCACCTTTAAATTCTTTATCAATTCATACAAAAAGTACATCATCAAAATGATAGGGAGAGAAAAAATGAGGTAACCTTGTGCTATTCCTCTCCCAAATTTAGATAAGGTTACACATAGTCCAAAATAGGTTAAGTCTTGTAGTTAGTTGTTTTAGTGAGTAGGTTTTTGATTTTGTATTCAAATTTTTCAAATAAGTGCAATATTTTTAAAGTTTTTAATTTATTGTGATACATTCTGTGATTCATTTAGAGTATAACATCAATCTTCAAAATGTTCAATTCATTATTCCTGGACCGAAAATCAGGTGACGAAGCAGTGTGTGATTACATAACCTTAACTTTTGGACAACATTAGCATTTTATCAAAATTTTTGGAGAGAAATAGTGCAGGCTCAGCCTAGTTTTTCCTCCAATGTCATAATTGTATTATGATTATAGTGTTTTATACAATAAATGAATAAATAATAAAATTCACTTCACAAAATTTTCAGTCTTTAATTATTTTCACAATGTAGATTTTTAAATTTAGATGTTTCAAAACCAAACATAGGAAAATATTTCACATTATTGTCACTAAAATAGTAAATATCCACATTTTAAATGCTTCTCTATCTTTATAAACTCTGTAATCTTCAGTGTGTAGGTGGGATATCAATGTCACTTCTGCCTTGAATGCTTTTCTCACATTATCAACTCTATAATCTTAAGATGAGATAAACAAAGAAGTTTAGGAAGTTTTATTGTTGGAACAGATTACTGTCTCATCTTAACGTGTTGAGTAAAAATGTGGAAGTGTTGACAACACTTGTTGATCAACATTGCTAATCAACACAAGTTATAATGGCAGTGTTTGTTTATAGTTGGCCAAACGAAAATGGGTCCCTCAAGGTCAAAGCTTGCTCTTGACACCACCACCCGTCTCTACCAACACTGTTGCCACTTTGTACTAAGAGTGGCTAGTAAGAGAGAAAGTGAATGTGTGTGTGAGAGAGGGTGTGATAGTAAAGTATTGTTATTGTGGGGAGTATTGTTTGTCTTCTCTGTCCAAAGCCTGGATGAAGTGTGATGGGAATCAAATGAGAATTCATGCGAATTGAAAAATGAAGAGTGAAGTGGGCATTACAAGAATATTGACTAAAATAAATAAAATTACATCACTCCACTTCCAATTGATTATTATAAGTCTTCAAGTAACCTTTATGAAGTAATAGCTCAGTTTATAAATAGTTGCATTTAAAAAGAAAAATTCAATCATCATTATAAAATTGGATTTCTTGATGTCATGACTCAAGAAAGAGTTTTACATTATACATAACAATATTCTTTCCTTCATTTCATGATGTTGAAGAATATAGCGGATGATGGGAGGAGGTAACGGGGGATGTTATTGTTCTAACTTCAAAGAATGACACAATAGAACTTTTGAACCTGACGTGCTCAAAAGAATTTGTGACAGGTAGTGTCGGAAAAGAGGAAGAGGGATGGTATGAGAAGGAAAGAGTGATGTTCAGGGTGTAGAAATATAGTCAATGTATATAGACTGGTCGAGTGAGGGGTGGCCGCCAGTGGCAACATTGCAGTGGCCTTTAGAGACCCATTTTCGCTTGGTCAACTATAGTAATGGTAACACCTTGAACATTGAGCGCTGACCACATTTGAACTGTACCCACACCAATACAAACCATTCCTCTTTCAGATCACAGGTTAAGGCAGCAGTCCAAATGGTATTGCTATCCTTGTCTATCATACAAGCTTGTCTATCTCTTTCTCGCTTTGCTCTGTTGCCAGATCGTCTTTCATCAATGTAGAATCAATAATTAATTAACAAAATATTTCATCTCTCAATTATGAAAATTCATTATGAAATTATTGAAGAATATTATTTCTTGCTTAATAGAATATAAGCAATCTGATGAATTCAAAATTATTGTAGTACATACTTGAATAGACTTGAAACGTTGTCAAAAATCCACTTTAATTAAATAAAAATTAATATTTCACAGGAGCATGCCTTGGAAAGATTGACAATCGTTCTACTTCCCATTACTGTACTGTAACTTACAGCTGATGATGTGTGAGCACACACCAAAGCATGCTCCTGTGAAATATTAATTTTTATTTAATTAAAGTGGATTTTTGACAACGTTTCAAGTCTATTCAATTATGGAAAAGTTCCACAACATCAACGCAACATTCACGCTACAAACTTAATTGTAGTACATACATTTTTTGGACTCAAAATACAAGGTGAGGCATAATAATTAGCGACTTTAAAAAGCGCGCGAACCAAGCTGCGTTGGAGGGAGGTGGAGGGGATAGCATCAGTTACGTTTGGCGCGAAATAGCATTTAGTTACAATGGTGCGCTGGACCCCACAGCATCGTGCGTACGCTGTCAAAGCCTTGCATCAAAACGGTAGTTCATACCAGTTAGCACGTCGTGCATTCCGCAACCATTTCAACATTAATCGGAATCAGCCGGTGCCATCTGCCTGTGCGATTAAAGATTGGGTTAAGAACTTTGAAGAGACTGCGTCAACGACAAGGAAGAAAACAGGAAGACCGAAAACTGTGCGCACACCTGAAAACGTTGAACGTGTAAGAGTCGCCATTGACAGAAGCCCTCGTCGCTCAGCTCGCCGACACAGCGTTACACTTGGCATTTCAAACCGAACGGTAAGACGAATTTTACACCAAGATTTGCACTTCCACCCGTACAAAATCCAAATGGTTCAGGCCCTAAAGGAAACGGATTTTGTAAGCAGAAGCCGGTTCAGCTTAGAATTTTTGGATTTGATTAATGAAGACGAGGACATTGTAAACCGTTTGTGGATGAGTGATGAAGCGCACTTCCATCTCTCAGGTTATGTTAACAAGCAAAACTTTCGATTTTGGAGTGATGTTAACCCTAGAGAACTGCATCAGCAGCCATTGCATTCAAAAAAAGTAACTGTGTGGTGCGCCATGTCTTCATTAGGGATCATAGGGCCATTCTTCTTTGAAGATGGCCAAGGCAATGCGGTGACAGTGACTTCGCAGAGATACGCAGAGATGTTGGACAACTTTTTTACTCCACAACTTGGACAGTACGAAGTGAACGATGAAATGTTTTTCCAGCAAAACGGAGCAACATCCCACACTGCTCGAGTGAGCATGCATATTGTCAATCAGTTGTTTCCAAATCGTGTGATCTCCCGAAATGGAGATATTGCATGGCCCTCTCGTTCACCTGACCTCACAGCATGTGATTTTTTCTTGTGGGGTTATCTGAAAAGTAAGGTTTACCAAGGTAATCCTCCTAGAACAATTGAAGCCCTGAAAGAGCGGATCCGGCAGGAAGTTGGTCAAATCCCACTGGCAATGCTACGAAATGTGATGAGTCACTTCAAGGTCCGGCTGGAGGAATGTGTACGTTTAAACGGACGCAATCTTACTGGAGTTATTTTCAAGACATAACTGACATTTTACTGTTGCAGAAAATGCTTTTTCATGTTTTTTAATATTGTGGAATAAAAATAATTTTTTAACAAAGGGGTTTTATTTAACAGTATTTTTAAAATCGCTTGTTAATATTGTGGAATAAAAATAATTTTTTAACAAAGGGTTTTTATTTAACAGTATTTTTAAAATCGCTTGTTAATATTGTGGAATAAAAATAATTTTTTAACAAAGGGTTTTTATTTAACAGTATTTTTAAAATCGCTTGTTATTATGCCTCACCTTGTAAATGCATAAAAAGAGAAAAAAAGAGAAAAAAATCCATGTGAAAAAGAGTGGTGTGATCCAGAATTCAGATGTTCATGAGTATAATACGCGAAACAGAGCAGATTATCATATAATGGGTCACAATAGTAGGGTTATTTGAACAAAAACCAGATTATATTGGTAGGAAATTTTATAACAAGCTACCTCAAATCTTGAAAAGTAATGATGATTTGAAGATTTTCAAAAAACAAATGAAAAAATATTTAGTTGATAAAGCTTTTTATAGTGTACAAGAATTCCTTTCAAACCTAAACTAGGTTGAACTACTTAGTGTTAGAATTATTATGTAATAACATGACTTGTCTTATACTCCATGACTGGAGTCTTTAGGACGTAATCTAAAAAAAAAAAAAAAAAATAAATAAATAAATGATTAATTATTTTGAAGGAGAAATGAACAGTTTATTTTACATCAATAAACCTGTATCAGCTACCATCTATAGAAGCCATTGACAAGACAGAGGATCGGCAACGTTGTTCACCTATCTTTCTCCACTGCCATTATAACGTGGACCTCACTAGGAAGTTTTTTCTTGTTGAAACAGGTTACTGTCTCACCACAACGTGTGGAGTAGAAGCGTGGAGGTGACAGAGCAGATCCTTCACCCTGAGCACGACGCCAGCGAGGACTGTTCACAGTTGTCCTCCCTCAACTTGGCTCACAACCAGTTCACATCCGTTCCGGTTGTACTGTCCTGTCTGGCTGTCAACCTAACCAGGCTCAATCTTTCTTACAACAGGTCAGTTGCACAAGATATATATATATATATATATATATATATATATATATATATATATATATGAGAATCAATTGATATCAAGGCTCGTACAGACCAAAGGTGGGTTTTGGTTTGTACATAAACTGCCGACGTCGACCACGACAGACTTATACGTACGGGTGATATCAGGACCTCCTAAATACCGGACCTGCGCTTGTGTGAAAATCTAGGTAAAATGGCGCCGATAGTTGGTGGGGTCTCAACTCAGCTGACACTGATTTGTTGTCATCAGTTTTTAGTATTTAGTTGTAGTTAAGTGAAGTTTGTTTACAAATGTCACAGGCTTTGTAATATTTACGAGTTTTATAATTGATCAATTATTATTCTATAATTGATTATCTAATATGCAATAGACATTCAAATTAGATTTTTTTAGTATTCAAAGTGTTTAATGAATTCAAATTGTGAATAGTAAAGTTTTAAAAATTTAAAATGTATAGTGAGTGTTGAGTGTTAGAAGTGTATTCAGTGTTCAAAGTGTTTCAATCAACAATAATTTTATTATATTCAACCCTAGATTAATTTTTGTTTATCATCCGTAACTCAACATTTAGCTTTATAACAACATGCTACAATGAGTATGAACAGTTTTAATTAAACATGCCTAGAAATTGTTGTGTCCCTGGGTGTAAATCGAACTATATCATAGAAAACAATATATACTTTTCCCAAAGATAAAGAGCTGAGGAAAAAATGGAAAAGGTGTAGAAAGATTTTAAGTCACCAACAATTCGGCTGTGTGTATCAATTATTTCAGAGCATCAGACATTATTACAGAAGACAAGTTTTTGTGTGAAGATGGTTCTTATGTAACTGTTCCAAGAAAAAAAGTAAAACTATGTGATGGTGCCTCCCCTACAATTTTTCCAAACCAACCTTCTTACAACACAATTAAATCGTGTGTAAAGGTATTGGGCAGAATATTTCTAAACAATAACTGCAACATGAAGAATAATAATCAGTTGCCCAAGCAAACAAAGTTGCAAAAATTGGGAACATTGAATTCTTAGGCTAGAATAAAATAACGATAATTATAAGCTATGTGCATGTGAATTGCACTTGAATGCTATGTGCATGAGAATAAATAAAATCCAGTTACCCTATCAAATAATTACTTCTTTAATAAACCTTAAATCATTCAAACTAAACCATATTTAAATACTTGAAAATTATTTTGAACAGTAATAAGCAAAGACCTTAAAGATGCATAGACTAACATGCAGCGCTAGTGTCGTACTTGGAATTGAAATCCGCCATTGAGGGGGCAACCCATAAGATTATTACTTACCAATGCCACCAATGCCTTTGTTATCTATAGTATTACAAATAAATAATATATAATATATCGTGCTAAAATACCCCAATGGCGGCCTTCAATTTCAAGTAAGAGCTATCATTGGGAAGGCATAGGCATTGTGGGTCTATATCTCTTTAAGGTATTTGGTAATAAGTTATTAGAGGGAGCTGGAACCTAGCTGATGGCAGTAAGTTAGTTCACCAACTTTGGCGGCCATTTTGTTTGTATGCTCAGATCCGGTACTTAGGAGGTCCTGGTAATATCCATACTGTCCAAATTTCAAACTTGCAAAAATATCTGATCGAAAAACTTTTGATGTGATAATTATTACCAAAACATATCAAATAATATCAACATATTGCCATCTAAAAGTAAAACCCCAACCTCCCCCTTTAAAATACAAACCACTCTCGGTCTCACTCAGCACCATATCGCGCATGCGTTAGTAACGGTTTTTTCCTGTTCCATTCAGCCAGTTCTTTAAATGTAACGTTCTTTGTGATGATGGTTACCGAGCACTGTAACTGGAGCCAATCTTCATTGTATTTTGATGATGATATTATTATCCAATGATGATTTATCATTAAACTCAATATAATAATCAATATATTATTATTTTATTCAATAAAAGAAAGAGTACTTTTGAATAATAAAATATAAAGGTTGTTATGTCACTGATGTTAAAAAACACTATAAATAAGTCAGCATATTGTCATCTCAAAGCAAAATACTAACCCCCTAACGTCCCCTTTTACATTTAGAACATAACTCTTGGTAAAAACCTCTAATCTCTACCAGCATATTGCAATTTCAAAGCAAAATCCTAACCCCCTAACCTATCTTTTCACCTTTGAAATATGAAAAAGCATAATTCTACCTGGACCGTAGCCCTTTCTAGCATATTGCAATTTCTAAGCGAAAACCAAACCTACCCTTATGAAACGTTATTAAATATAACCTAAAAAAACCTAACCCCTAACCCTTTCACATTTAATATTTTAGATTTCAAAGCAAAATCCTAAACCCCTAAACTATCCTTTAATCTCTGAAACATCAAAAATATAACTCTTCCTGGACCCTAGCCCCGTCTAGCATATTGCAATTTCAAAGCAAAAACCTAACCTATCCTTATGAAACATTATTAAATATAACCTAAACTAGCCGTCAGGCTCGCTTCGCTCGCCATATCTGTCTAGCCAGGGGGCTCCGCCCCCTGGACCCCCGACTGGATCGTCCGAGAGTGAGATAAGTAGGCTCGCTTCGCTCGCCTGCATTTTTCATTTGAACATTTTCATCATATGTTAGGACGATCCAGTCGGGGGTCCAGACTAAACAGATATGGCGAGCGAAGCGAGCCTGACGGCTAGTTATATAATATTCTCAGGAATAGCTCCTATTGAAGTAGCTGTGCCCAATCAATTTTTCCGCGATAAATGCATTTCAATCTTCAACTTGGTGCCAACCTAAAAAAGTCAACTCAACTTAATGCCAACCTGACAAAATTATTAATTTAGTCAACAACTGTTTCGAAGAGGTATTCTCTCTAAATTATAGTTCTTTATTAACATATGCTATGGCCTTTTTTCAATTATATAATTAAGAGAATAAGAAGAATATACATGCTAAAAGACGAACTTTAAACCCTTAAAAACCACCCTTAGAGTTAAAATATTGCCAAAATATTTCTTAGTGCGCCTCTAAAGGGCCAACTGAACATACCTACCAAATTTGAACGTTTTTGGTCCGGTAGATTTTTAGTTCTGCGAGTGAGTGAGTCAGTCAGTCAGTCAGTCAGTGAGTGAGTGCCATTTCGCTTTTATATATATAGATAAAACTAAACCCCTCACCCTTTCACATTTAATACTTTAGATTTATTTGTCATCTTCAGAACAAAACATAAACATGTGGTTCATTCTCTAGAACTAAACATATCCATTTTATGATGTGCAAGTTGAATCTTGTCAGCACGCAATCAGCTGATAATAGATACTCAAAGAATACTTTTGAATAAGTATGTGATAACTGTGACCGTTGCTGGCCGTTACTCTGTATCTGAGACAAAGAGAAGCTGCTTTTAAAATAACAAACCACTCTCTGTCTCGGTCGGTTTAAAATATAATTGAACAGAACCTTCTAGGTTATTCCGACAATTTGAAATCCAGCTGATCTAAGATCTTTTTCTGATGTAGTCAAGGACAGTATTTACGCACTTAAACAAAACCCCGCCTTAAATCTGTATTCGCACTCAACAGTGAGAGTGAACTGTGAAAATATAATAACTAGTAGTTCTGTGAACAGTAGACCTATTCTCATCCACAAGTACCTGATTGAAACTATAGACCTTATGGAAATACAGCAATAGACTGGCTTCTCCACACATCTGTGTAATCACTTGTCAGCTGATTTATGATGAATAATTCTATAGTCTGATTTTTACTCTAATATTGGCGTATGGAGGAGGCTCCTTTTTCCTTTTATATTATCCTTTAAATGCAAAATTACCAAAAACTTTGTATATACGTCAACGCGCAATTAAAAAAGGAACATATGTCAAATTTCATGAAAATCTATTACCGCGTTTCGCCGTAAATGCGCGACATTTAAACATTTAAACATTCAATCATTTAAACATTAAGAGGAATGCCAAACCGTCGACTTGAATCTTAGACCTTACTTCGCTCGGTCAATAATGGTATTATTCATACTCAGTTGGCAGGACTGAGTAGAAAAACTTTAACTACAACTCATGGGAATTATATATTCACTAGGGATGGGTATCGATACATCGATGTTTAAAAACAATCAATGTCTACTGTTCGATGTTTTTCACTTATCGATGGTTTTACCTAGATAATTTTTCACTGTTCACTCTCACTGTTGTGGGCGTATCCAGCTTACAAAATGTATAAGCAAATTTATAAGCAGTACAGTATAAGAAAAAAAGTAATTAAAGTATATAAAGTACTACAGTAGTACTATTTTGATAGAATCGACAGAAATATGGCAGCAGTGTACTCCCTAATCAAATCAAATCCTTCTCATAACGATTGAATAAAGTTTTATTGCCAAATCAATAGAAATTAGAGGAATTATGATAAGAAATATCATCTATATAATAAGAGAGAGTAGGGTTGTGTTTGTTCGTTTGTTCGCATCAAAACATGTCAACTTGTGGATTGCATACCGGAAAAACGGGAATGATTTAGACCTCCAAATTTTGCACATAGATTCTAAAAATATCAATCTCGTGCACCTGGAAGCCCAAATTTCAATTTTCCTTCTAGATTTTTCAGAATTAATGTTTAAATTTCATTAATAGTACATTCGATTACATTAAAAAATCACCAAATCATATGGTCGAAATTAAAAAGGAACATCTGTTTCTATATTGCTTTCTACCTGAAAAACATAGTTTTGAAACTTCGTTTTCCTGATGCAATGTTTAGGCCTACACGTGGCATGAATTATTAATTTTTCAGCTAGAACAATTTTTGAGACAAATGCTAAATAAACGACTACAGTTTCACCAATGCTGTATCGGCAATATGAAAACGCATGCAGTTAATATGTCTTTCAATGAAGGTGTTGTTTACATAAAGAAATTATATTCTTCCATTTTTATTTAATTAAAATTTCAAAATTATTCGAGCCCTGATAGAATGACTGACTCACTGTACATAGGCCTGTTTTGAATTCTTCTAGATTTCATTACATCAAGTTTTAAGAAGGACCCTTGCGAAGCACGGGTTACCTGCTAGTGGGCAATAAAGCCCCATGTTTCAAACTAAGGTTTGCACGAATTAAAGTATCTATATAGCTTTATATTATGCTGGTTTTCAGTTGGGTTGATCAATTTGATATTATCAATTTAATTTATTATTGTTTTATATTTTTTTCAGTCTGGTTGAACAATTTAATATTATAGCATGTTGTATGCTGGTTCTAAACTCTGAGTAATCAATCTTTCATGTTGTTTTTTTTCAGTTTACGTTCGATGAGTCACATCACATCATACCCGAGTTCCTTGAAGCAATTAGATCTAAGTCATAACCAGGTGTGCTGTTGGCCGAGCTTACCGCAAATTGAAACCACTGACTCGATGGAGCAAGCTGCTGTTACCTGCTATGCTCCCGAACTCAACGCCAAACCAATCAAACTGTCAGGTTAGTCAACTTTTGGAACATAGCCCTCAGTCTAAAGCAACGATTACTGAGTTGAACAACAACAAAGATCAACAACAATCAAATTTAGAATTGAACAACATATTGAATGAAATACTCCTCTCTAAACTGATTAGAGAAAAACAAAATATGACTGAAAATAGTTATTTGTGCAACTAGTGCGCAAAGTGACAGTTTGCTGCACCGAAAGAAACGTTAAAGAAACGGAATGGTTTCTTGAGTGCAGCAGAGGAACTTTGCGCACGTATTTCACATTAAGTTTTTCCTACAGCTACCATTGAATATTAAAAGTGGGTAATTATGGGTAAAATTGCCTGAAATGCATCAAATGTTTTTCTGTGTAATTTTATTATTGATAAAAACCTTAATCCTAAAATCCTAAAGTCCTCGTTGTCCTTGGTTATAATATATTATAATGAATAATAATTAGCGCGTTGTGCTTGGTTGCACCTCTGCTCACTATAGCAGCCACAGCAGTCACTGTTACCAACTTCATTTTGATTTTGCTGCACTGTTGCTCCATATAACCTACTAAGTATTTTGCGTTGCCATGACTTGTTGCAAATCTGGAGTGCAGAAAAATTTTTCCCGCACTAGAGCGGAAAAGTGATTCTTTGCGTTCTGTAATCAGTGCAGCAATGGCCACTTTTCAACGTAACTGTAGGAAAAATGTATTAAGAATCTATCGTGTTACTATCGAGTACAATGTTCATGTTTCCAGATTTTATTGTTTCTATATAGGTATGAGTTTTAACTGACATTATTATTTATAATTTTTCAAATATTATATTCTCACAATTTAAAAAAAATTATCTAGTCTTATTTTGTAAATGAATATTAAAATTTTAATGTACGTGACTATTGTCTATGCTTACCATTGTTTAGCCATGACAAGTAATAAATTGAATTGAATTGAATAATAATATAATATAACAGATCAGCACTAAAGCCTGGTTTTCATTAGTAGAGTAAGTGGTAGAGTTCCCTGGGAAAGTACTAACTATCTTGTGAACTCTCCCAATGATAACGTTCATGGTAGAGTACTAGTTTTTAGTAGAGTAGAGTGGGATAGCACCGTGGGATAGTACTCTACCACTTACCTTCCCCCACTACCCCTTCTCACTCTACTCTGCCGCAACAATGCTAATGAAAACAGTCTCGAGCTAGTAGAGTAGAGTCTTGCTGTAGGCTTTCAAGTTTAAGAAGTATTGTTATTTATTAAAATTTTATAATTTATTAAAGTTTTTATAAGTGTTTAAGTGTTACTTTATTGAAAAGTATTGACATTTTTAGGTTAGTTCTGTTCACTAGACAACACACTTTACCTACTATTCTCAATTGTTGTGAAAACAGTTACTCGACCAAGTAAGTAGAGTTAGCTCAGTAGAGTAATGCTCAAGTAAGCATGTGAGTAAGCAGAGTAAGCCCAGTAAGTAGAGTAAGCATGTGTTTTTCAAATGGTGACACTCAGACCAGTCGATTCTAGTCTCCGCGACTGTCACCATTTGAATACCCATGCTCTCGACTAGAGTCGAGTCTCTTTCTCGACCTGAGTCGCGTAAGTGTGAGTTGAACCTTAGTATGCCAGTTACTCGACCACTAACTCTACTAGTGAAAACCAGGCTTTATAAATACTAAATAATCATGTCTGGATTCTCAAAGAATTCCTCAATCTGATAGAAAGAGGTTCCACTCAGCCAAATATCCAATTTCTTGAGAAAAGTCTGATGATCATATTTGACAATGGAGCTCAACAAACTATTGTATACCGTTCTGTACATTATACAATGAATATCAAGAGATTTGATAGCTCCCTGATGGCACATATGGTATGATGGATTGATGGTACAGGGTACGCGACAGGGTGTCATCCCTTCTACTTGTAGACATTAGTCTTGGCAACTCTTTTGCTTGGCTCCCACTGGAATCTTAGGGGATATCCTGTCGTTACCGTGCACGACACAGTGTCACCTGCTCGCTCGCGTCAACTAGCCCACCCGTCAGCAAGTCACCTCCTTAGAGAGGAGACAAGTTGTCGGCGTCAACCGGTGACCTCCAACAACCGGTTACAGAGGTGATATCCTGACGTGGGGACAAGTTGTCGGTGTTACCCATGGTACATTATGGATGTGAAATTGGTTTGTGTGCATAGTTTTTTAAATATTTTTTTAAAGTTTGAAATAGCAATATTCATTTTAAATCACTCTGTTAATTTTTCACAGCATCAGCTAGAAGACCAGGACGATCATTAAGGACAACGATACTGAATAGTTTATGCGTTCATCGAAGGCACTTTCGCCTGGAGAATCTGCGGACCCTCGTTTTAGCTGACAATAAGATTACCAGGATACAACTCAGCACTGATGATGACGGATATTCATCACAGGAGAGTGAAGACACCGACAATGAATGGGTTTGTAAATTTCATTCATTTATTCAAGTTGAGATTGTGATAACACGAATAGTTTTTCTAAATGGCTATTTGAGAAACCACATGTTATAATTTTATAGCTCGTGCGATACAGTACCAAGGTTCTATAAATACAGGTCACGACACAATCCCGTGATGCATTGCAAAATCGCCATTTTATGGGGTTCTAGTTCACCAATTTTCAAATTTATCAGATGTTTATCAAAACAGCTGTGGTTTTTTGCAAAGTGTGAAGTTTTTAGCTCAAAAACTTCCAGTTTCATTCAAAATTTAGACTTTTTAAATAACTATTAAGTTACTGTTCTAGATTTATTGATTCTAGACTCTAATAGTATCTATTTGATTCAAAATTTGCTCGTTTATCTGAGTATTGAAGAGCGTAAATTGTATTTTGAAAAGTGAAAGTGACATAACCAACATTTTGATTTGGACATTATAGTATAAATTGGAAATGGGACAGTTTTGGGCATGAGCCTGTTGTGCCTTTCCTCATGTTAAGTATTTTCACACAATGTGATAAATAAATAAATGGCTAAATAAATGTTATCATTATAGATAGAATAACATGATCTGTTATTTTGTTATATTGTTCAAGGGATATTGCTTGGCGGCTTTGAATTGTAAAATAAATTGTTCCAACAGAATAATAATATTTAGATTCCAACTAGGAACTGAATTGTTGATTTTTAGATTTAATTGATCGGAAACTTGAAACTCTTTTTGAAGTTGGCCTCGAATGTTTCTGTCTTGTCCCAATGTCTCTGCCTATTATATTAAGCGAGCGATTTCTGTATTTATATATCTGGTTATTTCTATATCTGGCTATTTTTATATCTGGTTATTTATGTTTAACGGATCTCGAAACGGCTCTAACGGTTTTCACGAAATTTGGAACATAGTAGGTTTATGATATAAAGATTCGATTGCACTAGGTCTCATCCTTGGAAAAACTCGCTGAACGACAGTAAAAGCATAATTTATCCTTGGCTGAAACAGCTGTGGGTAGTAAAAAAGTGAGTGAGCGAGTGAGTATGTGAAAAATCAAAATATCGCATCCCCGAAATTCATAAGATGACTATAGCCATAGCCACCTCTAATACAAGGCCGCGGCCTACGATATTGCAACGTCGCAGCGTAGGCCTACATTCTAATACATGATTGGTGGAAAAGATCAGCTGGTATTTCTAAAAATCTTCTTCACCAATCATGTATTAGATTCTAGGCCTACACTGCGACGTTGCAATATTGTAGGCCGCGGCCTTGTATTGAAGGTGGCTATGCTATAGCCAGCTGTGAAATATAAACACGATCATTTTAGAGAGTTGTGTTCTGTCTAACAATAAATAAAAATAACGAGCGAAGCTCGGTGCCCCGATATTGAATCATAAATGAATGATTGAAGCATTTATTATTGAAATTTCATTATTAAAAATTTGAAAACCCGAATTCACATATTATCTGAACTAGAATATTGCTTTTTAAATGCATAATTTTGTTACAAGCAAATTGAATTGGATTGGATTTTCAAATGTACCGCCATGAAGACCCCATAAAATGGCCGCTCCATAAGGAACATAAGTGTCATGACCTGATTTTTAGACCTTGTAGAGTACCCTTCGCTATGTGCGCTAGCTAGGAACTGACTACTAATAATTCAATTCAATTTATTTATTCACACACACACACACACACACACACACACATAAGATAAATCAATATGAAATAAAAATTAATTACATCAATAAAAAAACATCACAGTATAAAATAAATAACATAAATATGAGAACACATTACAATATTAGAAGGCAAATTATACATGTTATGTGGTGAAGAAGGGTAGAGGATCAAAAGTTCTTCCAACTATGGCTATCCATGTCATAGGAAGGCTTTTGATCCTTGGAATTTTTGGAAAGGATTGGGAAAGGGATGTGATAGAGCACAAGTAGGGGAAGTGAGCGCACTAATCAAAAAAGTTCTCTGTTAACTTATTATAGTTCTCAAAGGTAGAAGAAGTAGTTAATTTTGATCCAAGCATTGATATCTGTTTTTACTTTTTTTTGTTATCTTGGCACAGCTAATAATTTGTTCAGGAATTTTATTTATAATTTTAGTGCTTAAATATATGAGTTGTCTTCTAATATTTTCAATGTTAGTATGATAGATTAGGTACTTATTTGAGGTGGGTCTTAAATTGTATTGATTATTGATAGTATTATTAGTGCAAATGAAATTATTTTTATATTTAAATATATACTTCACTACATTCATTACATACAACTGTCTAACTGTCAACACGTTAAACTCTTCAAAAGTCAGGTTGGTTGGGAAAAGTCTAGGCTTATTTAAGATTGTTTTAATGATTGATTTTTGAATTATGGAAAGCTCTTCCAAGTGGAAATTATAACAGTCCCCCATACTGAATACATACTGATTATGGACTGTACCAGTGCAAAGTATACCATTTTAAGATGACTTGAGTTTAGAATTTTTTTTGCTTCGTAGAATTTATAAGAAAGATATCTGATTCTTTTGCATAAAAATTTGATATGGATGTCCCACTTCAAATATTCATCTATTATGACGCCTAGATATTTTGTGCTTGTTACTCTTTTTATTATGGGACAAGTGCAGTTATTGAAGTTCATGTTGCAGTTTGAATGTAGTCTCAGATTCATATTTTCGTCGGATTTACCAGTTGTATTGAGTGCAATAATACAGAGTTACATTCCATTACAGTTATGCTGGATCAACAATAATATTATGAGGAGTGTTGACATAATTAATAATTCGCTGTATAATAACTTTCATTCATTCATTATAAATTGTTCATACATATATTGACGTTCTCTGTAAGTAGCTATTGGAGTAAGGACATTCAAATATATTGTTTCTAAACTGGTTCTCTTTAAATTTATTTCCATCTACAAATTTATATTGAGGAGGAAATTGAAAAGGGGACTAGCAATATTATATACAGAGTGTCCCACGAAAGATGTAACTGCCGATGATCATGGAACCCACATTAAATTCCACAGTAAGAAAATTTCAGAGTGATTACCTAAATAAGATGGTTCTAAAGTGAAGAGGTTTTAGAACTTCAGACAGTTAGATGCCTTGACGCCAGTTTATAGTAGACGATTTGTAATAATACAGTCACAGATCATATTATAGGAAAGCTTTTCCTTCATATTCATTTCGGCCCATTATTTATTTATCATATTGTGTACAAATACTTAACATGAGGAAAGGTACAACAGGCTCATGCCCAAAACTGTCCCATTTCCAATTTATACTATACTGTCCAAATCAAAATGTTGGTTATGTCACTTTTTAAAATACAATTTACGCTCTTCAATACTCAGATAAACTAGCAAATTTTGAATTATAGATACTATAAATTAAAGTCTAAAATCAAAAATCCAGAACAGTAACTTAATAATTATTCAAAAAGTCTAAATTTTGAATAAAACTAGAAATTTTTGAGCTAACAACTACACACTTTACAGAAAACTACAGCTGTTTTTAACTTACTTAATAAGAGGGTGGCTTGTTGGATTAAGCGATTACACGCCGGTCTAATTATCAAGAGAACCGGAGTTCGAATCTCGACCGGGGCCAAAAGTTTTTGACCACAGCACAATCACATAGATATAGCCACCCGGTCTTTCGGAGGAGACAAAAAGCCGTTGGTCCCAACTACCTAAAAAGTAGTTGTCATTTCTTATCATCATCCCTCTCACTCATTACCCACGCACAAGCCTCTGAGCTTATGTGGGCATCACCCTCAGTATTATTATTATTATTATTTTCATTTTTCATCACATTACTATGTGAGTTTTTCATCAAAATCGGTCTATAACAAGACTTTGATGAATTATTCTGCTGCTAGGTTTAAGAATGCCCTAACCATTGATACAGTTTTGAGCATCACTGCCTTCTGCATCAAGTAGATCTTGTTCCTCGGGGCACTCAGATGACTTAGATTTGCAGTCACTTTTTTCCCCATCAATCTGCAGATATTATGACTGGAACGATTTCCACTTTCTCTTGATGCCAGAGAATCAAGAGAGAGAATCAGAGAGATTTATTATTATTATTATTAATACTATTTTCGAGTTCAATTGTTAAATTCCTTTTTTATCCTTCTAGAATTTTAGGGAAACGATTGGTGTAGTGGTCGCGCTGATTCTCAGCAAAAAATAATTGTTTTGTAGAAACAACCACGTATCCTAGACATTTTAAATCAGATTCAGGACAATATTCTAGAGAGATCTCAGAAGTTTTCATACGACGTACATAATAGTTTTATTTCTTCATTCATTTATTTATTTCATTTTAAAATAGAGCCATGCAAACAATTTAATATAAGTGACATTGGAAGGATAATTTATTTGAAATTATCCATTTAGATTTACTCCAATATTGCAATATTGATCACGTTTATATTTTTGAATTTCCCAGTTGAAAAAATATTTTATCATATCTATATATATATATATATATATATATATATATATATATATATATATATATATATATAAAAGCGAAATGGCACTCACTCACTCACTGACTGACTGACTGACTCACTCACTCACTCACTCGCTCGCAGAACTAAAAATCTACCAAACCAAAAACGTTCAAATTTGGTAGGTATGTTCAGTTGGCCCTTTAGAGGCGCACTAAGAAATCTTTTGGCAATATTTTAACTCTAAGGGTGGTTTTGAAGGATTCAAAGTTCGTCTTTTAGCATGTATATTCTTCTTATTCTTTAATTATAATTGAAAAAAGGCCATACCATATGTTTAACATAGAACTATAATCTAGAGAGAGTACCTCTTCGAAACAGTTGTTAACTGGTAACTAAATTGAAAATTTTGTCAGGTTGGCATTAAGTTGAGTTGACTTTGTTAGGTTGGCACCAAGTTGAAGATTGAAATGCATTTATCGCGGAAAAATTGATTGGGCACTGCTACTCCAATCAGATCTATTCCTGGGAATATTATATTACTAACCGTCAGGCTCGCTTCGTTCGCCATATCCTTTTAGCCAGACGTTTAGTCTGGACCCCCGACTGGATCGTCCTAACATATGATGAAAATGCTCAAATGAAAAATGCAGGTGAGCGAAGCGAGCCTGCTGATCTCATTCTTGGACGATCCAGTCGGGGGTCCAGGGGGCGGAGCCCCCTGGCTAGACGGATATGGCGAGCGAAGCGAGCCTGACGGCTAGTCTTTAATATTGTTTAAACTAATAATCTATTAATTAACATTGGATTATTTTTGTTACAGCAAGAAGTTCTAGGATCAAACGCGTTGAATGCAGCCAAATGTAGACTAATGTTCCCCAACTTGAGTATGTTGGATATGAGTAACAACCTTCTGAAAGAGATACCAGGCAATATAAATGAACTCAGCAATAGTCTGTCGGTGCTCAATGTTAGTGGAAATACAGGTATAGTAGAATATCATTGGTGATACTTTCATTTAAAAAATTCAATCATGATCACATGCATAAGTACAGTAGGTGAGGCAAAAACACCGGCAAAATGAAGATTCCTTGTGCGCCAGTGTGAGTCGTAAATCAGCTTAATCAGGGATGTAATATATAAACTTGAATCTAGCGTATGAAGTGTTCGAAAATATAATTTATAATATGAAGTTGATTATTGTATAAAAGTCAACGATTGGAAATAATTCAAGTTTAGCCATGCCTCTATGGCTCTTTTTCTGTGTTTATTATTTCGGAAATTATTAAGTGGAAATTCACTTTCTAGTATATTTATGAATTTACTGCTAATGTAGTAAAGTTGCCTTCTAAGAAGAGCTGAGTTGGTGTTATATATTTCATATTTTCTTATTGTATTAGGTCTAAGATTATAATTTATGTCATCGGCTAGAGGGAAATTATGCTCGTATTTGAAACTGTAATTTGTTATGCAACTAAGATATAACTGTCGTATAGTTTTAACATCAAATTCACTGAACAAAATCTTACTATCATAAGTTCTAGGTTTCTTCAATTTCATGTTGATTGTCATTAAAACTGGTCTCAGAAACTTGAGCTGGATTTACACCAAAGTTATCAACATTTTGTTAATGTACAGTGATCAGATGTACAGTTATTATAACATTTAACAAAATGTTAACAACTTAATCCTTATAGATGCTATTAGATTGAACGGAACTTGACAAAAACATAATGTTCATCATGTGTATGATAAGATATGTTCAATCTAATAGAATCTATAAGGATTCAGGCCGGTTACAGAGATCGACCGACCGTCTCAATGCGTATGTACCATCCTGACCATACGCATCCATAAATCAGTTTTACACATTCAGTGCTCGACCGACCGTCAGTGCGTATGCACCATCCTAACCATACGCATCTATACATCAGTTTTTCTAACTCACAAAATGGACGCCTTTACAGATTGTTTAATTGAAGCTTATTATCTTCGTAAACGGAAGATTAAAGGACGTTGATATCAAGTTCACTTGATGGTCGCCCAAAGAGCATATTTCAAAGGGAAGTTAGTACCATTATATACATCATTGCTTGGTAATGAAGATACATTTTTCAACTACCTCAGAAAGTCCATCAGAAATTTTGAAGAGTTATTTAAGCAGTCGTTAGGTCATGTCAGAGGCCCTGAAATTGATCAGTTGCGACCTGAAAACTCTGACACCAGACCTGAGCCAGCCAGGTCACTCGATATTATTATTATTATTAAGAGTTATTTCGAGCTTGTATCACCATTGGGAATACCTGCAGTCACTTTAAGCTATGGATCAAATAAATGTAGATAATATTAATAATATATGATTTTTCCCTTAAAAAACTTAGAAATGATTGAAGAAATGTATAAACTATGAATTCAAATATGACACTATTAATTAAATTCGTTCATTATGCTATTCAATTCAATATCAGCTGATTGTAGGGCAGAGGTGTCAGCACATTGGTTATATTGCGATCGGGCTACTGATCAGTACAGCTCTGAAAGCTTCTATTAGTTCCAATAGCGCGTCAGTCGACCGATGGAACGGATGCGTACGAGCTCGACCGATGATCTTCGTACGCAGTGTAAAATGTATGGTCCTGACCGTGCGCATGCGTGCCGTCAGTCCTGCTCTTTACGGATACATGGAATATCTATGGAAAAGACAAGCGCGACTGACGTACGCACTGACGGTCGGTCGAGCTCTGTAACCGGCCTATGTTAATAACATTTTCTTAAAATCTGATTGGTGTAGACGCAGCTTAACCATTATTTTCATTCCACAATAAATCTCATCTTCCAAAATAGCCTCAGTTTTTGTAGCCTCAGCTGATTTTATGAATAAACGAATGGAAAAACTGTAGTAATTGCATACAATGAATTCTTCAGCTCTGACTAAATGATAAATCATAACAATGAATGAATGAATGAATGGAGAACTGTAGTATGATTTTGTGTATGAAATAAATTCTTCAGATGACTAAATGATAAATCATAACAATTTTTTCTTATGCACTTTCAATGCTATATTTATATCCTGAAAAAGGTCGAAGGAGTGAGTCAATTCTGTTGTCCAACGAACTTGACCTGTAATTGCATGCAATGAATTCTTCAGCTGACTAAAATGATAAATCATAAAAATGTTTTTCTTATGCACTTTCAATGCTATATTTATATCCTGAAAAAGGTCGAAGGAGTGAGTCAATTTTGTTGCCCAACGAACTTGACCTGTAATTGCATCTAATGAATTCTTCAGCTGACTAAAATGATAAATCATAAAAATGTTTTTCTTATGCACTTTCAATGCTATATTTATATCCTGAAAAAGGTCGAAGGAGTGAGTCAATTTTGTTGCCCAACGAACTTGACCTGTTAAAAGGTTCGAAGAAAACGTGTTCAAAATTTGAAGCTGATTGATCAATTCTTGTAGAACATACAAACAGACGGACAACGACTTTGGCCTTCAGTAAGTCAAAAGTGACAACTCTCTAACGCTCGTTCAATTATGCCCCTAGCACCTTTGCATAGCAGATCCAAATCAGTTATGTTTATCAATTTATTTGTCTGGATTTCGATGTAGCACAATCATGGGAGTTTATTGGAAAACTTATTAATAATACATTGTGAGCATGAATTATTGAACACATTCCATAGGTGAATAAAAATTATTAATATTTCAGTGTGAGCATAAATTATTGAACACATTTTATAGGTGAATAAAAAAATAACAAATAGTAGTAGCGCGCCTATCTTTGTGGCAAACATTGGTGTAAAAACACTGCTATAATTTGTGTAATTTTGAAGCTGGTTGATCAATTCTTTCTAAAGATATTGTAGAACATACAAAGAGACGGACAACGACTTCAGTAAGTCAAAAGTGAGAACTCGCTGACGCTCGTTCAATTAATTAATCGGTTGAGACGTTACTCTTTTTTTTGAAACTTATTTTTATCATCAATTATTACTACAATTGGATTCAGGAACATCAAAAATAGATCACAACGTTTGCAATCAAATTCAAGTATTTCAAACAAATAATTACATTTTTTTATCCTATTACATTAAGCGAGCACTTTCTGTATATCTGTTTTATATCTGATTATTTATGTTCAACGGATCTCGAAAAAAGCTCTAACGATTTTCACGAAATTTGGAACATAGTAGGTTTATGATATAAACATTCGATTGCACTGGGTCTCATCCCTGGGAAAACTCGCTGAAGGACATGAAAAGGATAAAATTATTCATCCTTGAAAAAACATGATAATTTCGTAGTCTGTCGAAACAGAAGATGCGTGTGTGGGAGAGAGACAGAATTATTTCAAGCTGTGTAATCAATCAGCGAGAAATATTATCTAGACAATTTTAATCGACTTGATCAAAATATTCTGATTTGTTGACATAGTATGATAATCATTCTAAACTAGAGTATATCATAATTCTCAAAGTTGATCATTCAAATCAAATCAAATCAAATCAAAATCAAATCAAATCTTTATTTGTCCCAAAAACATAATTACAATGACAAAAATGGTTATAAATGAAAAAAGTAAAATACAATATAAAATGAAAAAGAAAAATACCATTAATAGGATTATACATAACTATATTAAAAACGGGAAGTCCCTGCAAGGTTCGAGGAACCTGAGCGCAGAGGCCGAGTGTTCAATGCTTAACAGTATATGAAAATAATAATGGGATATTATTAAGAAATAGGGAAAAGAAAAAGTGAGTAAGGAAGGGAAGAGAAAGAGCAGAGTGAAGGTATAGGGGAGAGTAAAGAATAGTTGAAGATTACATAAAAAACATGAGAAGTCTTTATACTAAGCTATGAGGAAATTACATTGCCAAAATTACATTGTTCGAGATTATCCATGTATGAATTTCAATTAGCAGTTTTCTATTCAATTTACTAGTGATAAAATGGTTAGGAATAACATTGATGAGCTTTGATACCTGATATAAAAATTGTTTTCTACAAATTGATAAAATAGTATCTGTAATTTGAAAGGTAATAGATGAGGGACGGAGGTTATATGGTGAAACACGCAGGTTGAAAAGATTCATATGTTTATTTATGTAGATGATTAAATTTTTTATGTAAAGCTGCCTGACAGTTAAAACATCTAGCTCACTAAACAGGTACTCACTTGGATAGAGTCTGGGTTTTCCCAATATAGCTCTTATAATGTGTTTTTGAATTACAAAAAGTTTCTCCAAGTGGTTTGAGTATGTTCCACCCCAAATTTTTATTCCATATTGCAGAAATGATTGAATGTAGGCAAAATATATGAGTCTTGAGATTTTTTATTACTAACTTGGCTGATATTACGGAATTTATTTATCCAATGTCTGAGTTTGTTACATGTACTATTGATGTGAACATCCCAACGCAAATGTTGATCAATCATTACACCCAAATATTTAACACAATGTTCTCTATTAAGCTTTGAGCACGTACAATTTATCCAATCAGACTCTTTGCAATTTACATTATGGATTTTAATGGAATCCAAACCTTGCGGCTGGCCTATAGAATTTGGAGAGAAAGACATGAAATTACTTTTTTTTATGTTCAATGTTAATATATGCTCATCAAACCAGGATTTTACTATTTTAAGTCCGGATTCTGCTGCTTTTTTAGTATCCTCCCAATTCGTTTCACTGAATAACAATGAAGTGTCATCAGCAAAAGCAATTGAGACACCATTTTTTAATTCTAACTTGAGAAGATCATTAATGTAGATTAGGAAGAGAATCGGCGACAAGACTGTTCCTTGTGGAAGACCGTAATCAGTGAGTTGTTCAAGGCTGGTTTTATTATCAATTTTGAGCAATTGGAATCTATTTTTTAAATAGCTCTTAAATAATTCAAGGGCTATTCCTCGAATACCCAACTTTTCCATTTTTATCAGAAGTTTTGAGTGAGGAATAGTGTCAAAAGCTTTAGCAAGGTCTAAAAATATGGCTATTGTTTTATTTTTGTTATTGAAATTTTCTGTGTTAGAAGAGATATTGCATCTACTGTACTTTTTTTAGACTGAAAGCCAAATTGATTTTTGTGAATTATATTATGCTTTAGGAGATAGCTAACTAAACGGTATTTTATTAACTTCTCAATAATTTTGGAAAAAGTACTCAACAAGCTGATTGGACGATAATTTGATGGATTTGAAGCATCACCTGATTTATGTAGGGGTATGATATTGGCTAATTTTAAACTATCAGGGAAAACCCCTCCGCAAAACATTGATTTATTATCACCTTCAATGGTTTTATAATATGTGGTGAAATAGTTTTTAAAATCCTATTGCTAATATTATCAATTCCTGGAGCTGAGTTATTGTTTAGAGAGTTTATTGTAGCAGTAATTTCATTTTCATTGGTAGGTGTCAAGAAGAAAGAGTTGTAATGCTCCACACATGAGTCCTTGAAATGATTACATGTTGTTGCAATGGGATTATTTAACTTCAATTTCTCAGCATAAAGTTTTCCTACGCGAGCAAAATGTTGATTTAGTGTATCAGCTTCTATTTTGGGAATTTTTTTAGTATGTCTTCTACCTAACAATTCATTTAAAGTTTCCCAGATTTTCTTAGAGTTGTTTATATTCTGATTAATTTTATTCTTATAATACTCACATTTATTCTGTTTTATTAATTTATTAAGAAGATTTCTGTAATTTTTATACTCATTTCTTAAACGGTCATTGAAAGGCTGCTTTGAAAGTGTTTTAAACAATTTGTCCCGTTTTTTAATGGAATGTACAAGTCCACGCGTAATCCAAGGTTTAAGGGGTTGTAATTTATGCGGAATCTTTACTGTAACTGTTGCAAGTTTAATGTGATTTGATATTTTGTCAGTTAAAATATGCATTGCTTCATTCACATGTAAATTGTCATCTAATAAGTTATCCCAGTTTTCAGTTTCAATGGATAATATTAATTTATTGAAATCTATTTTATTGAAAGAATTATTTTTACTTACAATTTTGTCAGTTGAAAGATCAATGTGGATGCTGACACAAAAGTGATCAGTGATGCTTGTTTTTATTACTGAACTTAATACATTGTCAGGATTGAAAGAGGAATTCTTTAAAAATATGTGATCGATAATCGATTCAGTGCCGTTTTGAACTCTAGTAGGCTTGTTTATGTATGATTTAAAACCATTCAAAGATAAAATTCCGAAATATTCATTAGTCGCAAGCGTAGACTTATTCAGATGTATATTCAAGTCACCGGCAAAAATTATATTGGGCTTATTTTTGATAAAATACAAACAATCATTCAAACAATTGAGAAAATTATCTACATTGGTTGAAGGAGACCTATAAACAGCGATAAGTGTTATCTTATCCTTCGCACCTGGCACTTGTACATCCAAAAGAATTGAGTTAGATTCTTTTATTTCGTAATCCAACTCATCTACTATAAAATTACATTTGAAAAAGACACAAATTCCATCACATTTATTTGTTTTACATGGCTTGTTAACCACTGAATAACCATTCAAATTAAAATTAAAATCATCCTCTTCAACTATCCAAGTCTCACTGAGGATAATAATATGAAACTCTAATGAACAATTACTGATAATGTATGACAGCTCATCAAAATTCTTTCGCAAACTTCTTATGTTTACGTGGATAATGTTCAGGTAAGATTGATTATCACTACTACCAAACAACTCAATCTGAGATTGAAAAATATCCTCTATTATAATAGTATTGTGAGTCTCAAGAGAAATATGCTCTTCAGGGTCATTTATAAGAACCATACAATAAAAGGAAAAATTAATAGGAAAACGAAAAATAAGCTATTTAAAATCTTGTAATAAAGGAGAAATTTAAAAAGGAATTAAGAAGGAATAGAATTAACTCTGAGAAAAGAAATAGGAGAAAGTTAAAGTTAAAGTAGATAAGAAAGTCTATTACTATTAATGAAAGAGAAAAATATTGAGCTCGGTCATCTCGTGACACATATCGCCACATTTTAATATATATATATCAGTCTTCAAATAATAGAAACCAGTAAATACAGTGTAGTAATACATTTATTCAAAATGGTTTGAGGTCCTCCTCGTTAGTTATACGTTTTACCGGAGAGTCTTGTTGTTTACGAATGAGAATCTTTGCATCACTCACCCAGACATAAGCTAATTTATTGTTCTTTTTAAGATCTCTAGCTTTATTGAGTAGAAATTTGTTGTATGCAGTGAGATGATCGTTCACATAGATATAACCTGGTGGAAGATTACAGTTCAAGTCTCCATTTTTCAAGTGTCCTTTTGCTTTCGCCGCACATTTCCAATTAATTTTGGCAGTTCTTGACGTGAAGCGAACTATTATAGATTTTGTCTTATTTTTAGAAGAAGGAACCCTATGAGCAACAGAGATATCGTCTCTTTTGAACGGAGTATTAATCGCTCTAGCAACAGATTCTAGGATTGTGTACACATTTTCATTTTTTGTCTCCGGAATCCCTGCTATCTCCAAGTTGTCCAAACGAGTGTACTGCTGTATTTCATTAATGTCTCTTCGAAGTTTAATATTTTCAAATTCCAGCTTCTTACACTGCTCTTTCACTGATTTGTTTTCTGCGCGCACAGTTTCCAATGACGATTTCAAACTTTCAACAGTTGAATTAAGAGTCGTAATGATTTTACTCAACTCTTCGAATTTATCATTAAATACCTTAGTAAGGGTGTTTTCGATAGTTTTTGTCAAAGTGGACTCAAGATCGTTGCTGTCGGTTGAAGAAGACTTTTCTTTACATCCGTCGCACTTCCAAGTTGATTTCTTCACTCCGAGTTTTCTAAAATTCTCTAACGTACGAATTTTAGTACATGTTGGATGGAAAAAATTCCTACATCCACAGCATTCTAGGATATCTTTTGAGTTGTTGAAATCCGATTCACACTTGTAACAAACATCAGCCATGGCAAACAAAAAAATTGATTCGAAATACTTAAATAACACAGAAAAATAATTGACGATCGTGTACGAGATGGCACGCTTAACAAACTATCACAGTAGTTATCATACAGATAAGGCAACTCGAAAAGCACGACCGTTCGCTCTGAAAGCTATAGCAACACTGATCATTATTTGACAAGTGATTAGTGAGTGTTATTTTGTTATTCAATTTGGTTTGTAAATAATCTAAAGTAGAACTTTTTTGTTTTCAAATGATTGAACTGGAAATTGAACCTGAAATCAAGTGTATGGAACTTAATCTTTTTTCTGGACTATTTATAGTATATACTTCAAAATTCGGGGAAGAAATAGTTTTGGGCTGTGCCTGTTAGTCCTTCCCCAATCATTTTAAAGAATTGAGTTCTGTTTATCAATAAATAAATAACGAGCGAAGTCGGTGCCCCGATATTATAAATTTAACCAGACAAACCAGCTGTGTTTACTTGATAATCCAATATCGATGTTAATCGATATATAATATTGATATTACCATCGATACATCAATATCGATATGATTATTGACATTGCGATACAATCAACAAACTGTAACATTACACGTTTTTTTTGTGTAGAAATCAGTGAGCTTCCTCCCCACATGGGCCTGCTGTCACGACTGTGGAACCTGAACACACGCGGCTGTAATCTGCAGGAACCCCTCAAGTCGATGATCGAGTCGAAGAAGTACAAGACAATGGACATCATTGGCTACTTGAAGTCGGTGCTGGAGGATGCCAGGCCCTATGCGAGGATCAAGTTGATGATAGTTGGCGTGCAGGGAATCGGCAAGACCTCGCTGTTGGAACAGTTGCGGCAGGAGGGGAGTGGCAGTTACCGCAAGAAACCAGTCGAGGTAAAGTGGAAATATTTTCAAAATTAATGACAATCTTAGGGTACAAACACACTGAAAGCGGAGCGGAGCTGAGCGTAGCGTGGCGTTCTAGAGCTGAGCGTAGCGTGGCGTTCTAGAGCTGAGCGTAGCGTGGCGTTCTAGAGCGGAGCGTAGCGTGGCGTTCTAGAGCGGAGCGTAGCGTGGCGTTCTAGAGCTGAGCGTAGCGTGGCGTTCTAGAGCGGTGCGTAGCGTGGCGTTCTAGAGCTGAGCGTAGCGTGGCGTTCTAGAGCGGAGCGTGGCGTAGCGTGGTCAGAGCGTTCTTGATACACACAGGAAGCGTCTGAGCGTCAAGCGTCAAGGGCCTAGATAATGGCGTTGTCTAGTTTGCACAGACATTAATTGTGAGAATAATTACTTAAAGTATTGGATATTAGCTAAGCCTGGTAGGACAGAGTGGGTTAATGAAATAATTAACATAGATCGTCGACTATTTGTTGAATATCACCATCTGTTTGATGTGTTAAGAAAGCATGAGCCCCGATTTTTCGAGTGCTTGCGAATGTCAACTACAACCTTTGATTATATTTTGAGGAGAGTGAAGCCTGATTTGGATAAACAAGTCACTAATTGGAGGAATCCAATATCTGCTCAAGAAAAACTTGTATTTAGAAATTAATTACAAAGTTTAAAAGTTTGTGTTTCTTCAATGGTTCCAGTTTTTTTAAATAACTCAATAAGATTCAAAAGAAGGCACTCAGATGTATAGAGAAAGTGAATAGGTTAGACTCTTGTAGGCCTTTATTTAAAAAGCTTGGTCTATTAACTGTGCCATCTTTGTATGTATATGAAGTTGTAATGCATGTGAAAACGAGTGGTGTGATCCAGAATTCAGATGTTCATGAGTATAATACGCGAAAATGATTATCATATAATGGGTCACAATAGTAGGTTATTTGAACAAAAACCAGATTATATTGGTAGGAAATTTTATAACAAGCTACCTCAAATCTTGAAAAGTAATGATGATTTGAAGATTTTCAAAAAACAAAAATGAAAAAATATTTAGTTGATAGAGCTTTTTATAGTGTACAAGAATTCCTTTCAAACCTAAACTAGGTTGAACTACTTAGTGTTAGAATTATTATGTAATAACATGACTTGTCTTATACTCCATGACTGGAGTCTTTAGGACGTAATCTAAAAAAAAAAAAAAATTATTCGTTACAAATGGCAATTGAGTGGAATATTTCTACTAATTTATTAATTCAAGCCATCCAAATTCAAAATGTATAGTTTTCATGTTTATTTTGCACTAAAATGTTATAAAAATTGTACAAGTGAAATTCTAACCTTATCTTGGACTTTGTCTCCTATAAATTTGGAAGGAAAATAGCTCAAGGACTACCTTCTTATTTTATCTATCTATGATATTACATAAGTGTCATTTTCATTCTAAATAAATAAATAACCCTAAGGTAACCATATTTCATAGAAATATGAATGAAATGGATTAGAATAGCCTTACTTTTGATTTCAAAGTGCAATAGATGAATGTTTTCTTTTGAATAATCAAATAATACACATTACAGGGGAATTTGGGCAAACATTAAATTAATATACTAGTGTACTAGATGGTGGGAAAATGTAGTAGAACAAGTGCATTATTATGTACAAGAGTAAACCACTAGTATGAGAATTATTAGGGCATCGCACGTTGACGCTTTGACGCTCCGCTTGTAGACGTTCCAAAAAACAAACCAGCTTGTTCCAAAGTTTGACGCTCCGCTCCGCGCTGCGAGTAGACGCTTCCAGTGTGTCGCTGTTCATTACTTAACATGATATTGTTCACGACGCTCCTCAACGCCACGCCACGCTCCGCTCTCAATGTGGTTGTACCCTAAGATATTGGTCGCAAGAAATCAGTCGAGGTAGAGTAGAATATTTGCAAAATTCATTCCAATCACAGATGTTTGTCGCAAGAAATCAGTCGAGGTAGAGTAAAATATTTTCAAAATTGATGACAATCTAAGATATTGGTCGCAAGAAGCCAGTCGAGGTAAAGATAAATGTTTCAGAATTAATTTACCTCACTTTGGACTATTTATGTGCCAAAATCAAGGAATTGAAGAAGTTTTGGGCAATTGCCTGTTTCTCTTTCCAAATATCGTGTTTGTGACTGTTCTAATACATAAATAGATAAATAAATAGATAAATTTCAACCTCAGATATTGGATCAACAAAAGATATCAGCTAGCTTAATTTCGTGTTATCGTGTAGGCACGTTGAACTGTCGGTTCTGGCTGAAGTTTCACAGTAGTGAAGCCCATTAATTTATAATTTTATGCTCAACATTTTCAAGATTAAACCTCTTTCTTTACTGCTCTTACATTCTTACACCTTTTGGTAGAGAGTTAGTGGGGAGGATATTTTTAATATTCTTTCCGAAGAATGGATATTGATATGTCCAAAGCTCCGCCAATTTATGTAGATGCATAACAATATAATTATCTATAGTTATTATATTACAAATTACTTTTTCATATCATATACAGTTCAATAATTATTTTCTTAGTCCATATTATGTAAATTCATCTATAATTTTGCTGTATTGTAAGCTATTGTATATAAGTGTATAAGCCAGTATATATTGTAATCTACATAAATAAAGTACTCAATCAATCAATCAATCAATTCTTACATATTATTTTACTTTTCATGTAAGTGCTGTGCAGCAACATAAGTATCATGTACAAGTTAATTAAATCGTTATAAAATTGCACATTATCATGTGTTGTGTACTTTATCACTTTCCCAATGTCAGTCAGCTCTGCCACCTTGATCGGAAATTTTCCTAAAAGGTAAGCTTGGTTAGGAGCAAGGTGTATAAATACAGGTCATGACACTAGTATTCCTTATGGAGCGGCCATTTTATGGGGTCTTTATGGCGGTACATTTGAAAATCCAATCTAATTCAATTTGCTCGTAACAAAATTATGCATTTTAAAAACAATATTCTGTTTTCATAATATGTGAAAACAGGTTTTCAATTCTTTAATCATGAAATTTCAATAATAAATGCTTCAATTATTCATTTATTCGTTATTGAAAATAGTTCTTATTCTTGTAAATTAGGGATTATGATTCATTTAAAAACAATAATCTGTTTTCATAATATGTGAAAACAGGTTTTCAATTTTTTAATCATGAAACTTCAATAATAAATGCTTCAATTATTCATTTATTCATTATTGAAAATAGGCCTAGTTCTTATTCTTGTAACTTAGGGATTATGATTCATAAGGCATTGGGACAAGATAGAAATATGCGAGGCCAACTTCAAAAAGAGTTTTAAATCTCAATTAAATCTAAAAATCAAAAATCAGGTTCCTAGTCGGAATCTAAATATTATTATTCTGTCGGAAGAATTTATTTTACAATTCAAAGCCAAGCAATATCCCATGAACAATATTACACAAAATCTGGTGTGGCGCACTCACACAACTTTCCGTTATGAAAATTTATCACCTGACGCTAGTGCTCCCGCGCATCTCAAGTCTACTATTCAAAGATTTGAGCCAGCTGGTGACAGGGCAATAACGCTGGAGAAACACGAGGTCTGCTATCTCTTCATAGTGAATCATTTAATAGAATCAACAGTTGCCAACAGTTTGCAATTGGATAATCACATTTTCTCGAATTTTGAGCTTAATTTGAATTTTAGGTGAAAATGTTACTGAACATTAATAGTAGAGATTCTCATGCTCAATCTTTTCCACACGAACTTTTTGTTTAAATTGTATCTGAAGCCTGATAATTGAGTATCTAAAATCAAACTTTGCATAGGTGGGGCGGAGCTCCTGAAATTTTTACAGATATGGGACTTGTGGCAGTTGATAGAGCTTATCGATGACTATTTCAGGTATAACTTTAGTCAAAATCGTTGGAGCCGTTTTCGAGAAAATCGCGAAAAACCCTGTTTTTGACAACATTTTCGTTATTTTAGCCGCCATCTTGTATCGCATTTGATCGAAATTGTTCGTGTCGGATCCTTATATTGTAAGGACCTTACGTTCCAAATTTCAAGTCATTCCGTTAATTAGGAGATGAGATATCGTGTACACAGACGCACATACACTCATATACACACACACACACACCACACACACACACACACACACACACACACATACACACACACACACACACACACCACACACACACACACACACACACACACACACACACACACACACACACACACACACACACACACACACACACACACACACACACACACACACATACAGACCAATACCCAAAAACCAGTTTTTTGGACTCAGGGGACCTTCAAACGTATAGAAATTTAGAAATTGTACCTTAATTTTTCTTGGAAAGCAATACTTTCCTTACCTATGGTAATAGGGCAAGGAAAGTAAAAAGAGTTTTAATTTCCCGATCAATTAAATCTAAAAATCAACAATTCAGTTCCTAGTCGGAATCTAAATATTATTATTCTGTCGGAAGAATTTATTTTACAATTCAAAGCCAAGCAATATCCCATGAACAATATTACACATAATGTTGTTCAATCTATAATGATAGCAGCTGATAAATTTGAAAATTGGTGAACTGGAACCCCATAAAATGGCGATTTTGCAATGCATCACGGAACTGTGTCATGACCTGTATTTATAGACCTTGGCTAGGAGGTGGTGGGTCAGTACATTCTCGTGTCTTGAAGAGGACAAGTGTCTTGAAGTATCAACAAGTTGAATACTTTACACGTTCACCTGGATATCAATTGATATCCAGGTAATTATATTGTAATTATAATTGTAATTATATTATATTATAGTTGTAATTATATTGTTTACAGCACTGGGCTAAGAGAATGGGAAATAAGAACATCAATGTGAAGACCTCGCGAGGCACTAATATGTCCACCGTTGGAGTGGATATTGGCGACTGGGTCTATGAGAAGAAAATTCGAGGCCAGTCCTCTCATGGGCCATGTGTTTTCAGGTACGTTAACCCGACTCTCCTTATTGTTAAATTCTATTAAGTTCTTTCATTAATAATTGTTGGAATGTGCCGTGCTTTTTTATTCACATTAATATCGTAAAAATCTTCCTTTATTTTCAGTTATGAATATACTTCAATGAGAGTGAGTAGGTCTACAGGTACAATTAAAAATTTGTATAAATTGAAAGTAGCTTCCAAATTTAAATTAAATCATTCTTTTTACAAACAGTGGTTTCATTCTTATGGCTGGCTTTCAGTGGCAGAGAAATATAGAATATTGATCAATGTTACTTGAGATAATTATTATTAAACGAAATCACAATTAAATGCTGTGAATCACCCCGAAGACTTCTGCTACTCCAAATATTGACAACAGGGTAAACAGCTAGATGGAAAGTCGATGAGCGCTACTATTCAAAAATTACTTGTCAGCCCGGGAATCGAACCCAGTACCTCCTAATTGCCGGTCAGGAATGCTCACCTTCACACCAAACAGACAATCTCTGGACAGCGCTCATCGAATTTCCATCCAGCTGTTTACCCTGTTGTCAATATTTGCAGTAGCAGAAGTCTTCGGGGTGATTCACAGCATTTATTTATTGGAACAGTCACAAACACGATATTTGGAAAGAGAAACAGGCAATTGCCCAAAACTTCTTCAATTCCTTGATTTTGGCACATAAATAGTCCAAAGTGAGGTTAAGTTTAAAATTTCTGTTTTCGCCAAAGATTAACACTCAGAAAATACGTATTCGAGATATGACTGATGAATTTTGAAGGGTTGATAAGAGCCCATTTAATTGGGATTTCGTTTAATAATAGTTATTCATTAATTAGCATTTGAACAAATGAAACTTCCAATTTATTTCCATATGTATACTTGAGATACCTGTATGCAAAGTAAGCTTTTTTAAAATGTCAATTAGAATAGAGAGCACTAATTATTGGAAAAGAAATAATGCTACCATAGGGAAAAATTTCAGATATCCTATGGTTTAGGTCGTTTATGTTCCAAATTTTAAGCCGATTATTTGTTAACCCAAGTCGGATATTGTAGACTACTGTCTGTTATCACTGTTTTGTTGGGGTGAGAGTATAAGAAGGGCACAGTATGAGAGACTACCAGCGTCACATAGCTTCACAAGAAAGAACTACTAAGACTATCATTTTGAGTTAACATTGAAAGCTGGAACATAAACGCCCTAAACCATGGGATAGGCTATACTCTCATGATATATTTTTTCTGTGCTACTACATGAATTATGAAACTTAGAACCTTTGAAACTATGAAACATTGCAACATTTATTTGTACATTCTATTATGGCTTGCAATATAATGTATTTCTAATTTTATCGTATGCGGAAAGCTAACTTAAATAGTTGTTCTGTGAACAGTAGACCTCACGCAGTTTTCTCAACCACAAGTATCTGATGTCACCTGTTCTAGTTGATTCAGTTGAATCACAATTCACAGTTGAATCATAATTTACTCTTAAAAATTGTTATTTGTTTTCTCCAAGATCAAAAACTCACTTATCTTAATAAACTCAGTTCACGTTTGAATTTGTATCTCATACGATAATATTTATTCAGTTCCGTGATAATCTTTCCATCTGATAAAAATATTTCTCAACTATTTTAAAATTAATTTTTTTTTAATCAAGAATATTATAATTTCTTCAGCATTATTTAGTTTATTTAATCATTTTTATTTTATTTTCGAACACCTATTAAAATTTGTTTTTCAAATGTGAGAATGTTGTTACTGATGAGCACGCATCATAAAAAATATTGAAACCCTACCTTATAGACACGGCCAGACATCTGTGTAATGCATGCAATGAATAATCCACTTGTCAGCTGATTGATTATGAATAATTCTATAGTCTGATTAATCCTATCTTCAAAGTAGATGATATATATAGTGATATCAGAGTATGGAGGAGTTCCTTTCCTTTTCATATTCTTAAAATACAAAATTTCAAAAAAACCTTGTGTATACATCGACGCGCAGTTGAAAACGGAATATTCCTGCCAAATCTCATCGAATTCTATCAACGCGTTTGGCCGTAATCGCGTTACATACAGACAGACAAAAGAAAATTCGAGTTGAAACATAGACCTCACTACGTTCGGTCAATAAGAGTATTTCAAGCCTAGATGGAGCATTAGCTGAACTACTAGAATCCAAGAAATGTGAAATAAAATGAACAATGTAGATAACGCCATTGCTTGATGAAAATAACATACTGTTAAAAAATGTATATTACTTGTAATCAATACACCTTCATATCACTTCAAATAACTCTGTGAACTCTTTACTAATAATGTACTTTATTAATAACTCTTACTATAACTAGTAGTTCTGCGAACAGTAGACCTCGCTCATAAATACAACTTTTAATCTAATGAGAAGGGCCAGTACAATAAGTACAGAATATTGCGAAGATTTAGCCATGTCATCTATTATTTTCTCCATTGAAAGTGCTAGAGACACTGTTTGAAGGGACACTGGACTTATCAAGGAGGTACCTTTATATCAAATACATACCTTTTAATTGAAAAAGACTAAGAAATTTTCAAAAAACCACAGATTCATTGATACTTAGAAAGACCGGTTTTGGTCTTTATCAGAGTTTATCAGAGATTGACAATGGTGTAATCACCGAAACCGGTCTTTCTAAGTATCAATAAATATGTGGTTTTTGACAGTTTCTTAGTCTTTTTCATTCAATATGAATAATTACCACAATATCAACTTCTCAACTACACAAAAAAATTAACCTTTATACCTTTACATACATTTTTTTCTACAACTGCAGTATTGGACTCCAATACAATAAAGATTTTAAAAAAATAATTATCCAATTAATTTGATAAATCAATTCAATAATAATAATAAGATGATTCAATTTAATCATAATAATCTATTTTATAATGATATATTATTAGAATAAGATAAAACAATTAGTATCATCTGTAAAACAAATTTGGTAGGAACGAGATTTGAACCTGGTTCTCACAGTGTGAGAAGCCACGGTCTAACCAACTTGGTCACCATGTGCTCGTCACAATAGATGCGAAAAAGTATGAACATGAATTGCTTTATCTTCAAAGACACATCCTTTCTGGATAGAGGTTAGTCTACGGTTTTTTTTAAATTACAAGAAAACCAGAGGTCTTATTAAAAATCGTTACACATACGTTTCTGCGCCTTGTTTCAAAGAACTTGCATACCAAATTTCATCCAAATCGGACAATAACTGTGGTGCAAACAAACAAACAAACAGACAAAAGCCGATCGAGTCGAAACTAAGACCTCAGCTTCGCTTCGGACAACTATTTAAATGAATTCTTATAACTCTTTACTTTTACTAATAATCTCTGTAAACTCTTTTACTAATTATGTTAATTTTCTGTGCAGAACGTGGGACTTTGGAGGGCAAAGAGAGTACTATGCCACCCATCAGTACTTTTTATCGAAGCGAAGTCTCTACCTGGTGGTTTGGAGGATCCCAGACGGACAAAAGGGCATTTCAGAAATAATGCAATGGCTAGTCAATATTCAGGTACACGAATTCTGTTATTTGAATCTTAATAATTTTTTGCCGTCTCATATTAGAGATTCTGTAAAGATTCACTGTTATCTAAGAACAGGAGAATGTACAGTCCAGGTCCTGTAGCTTTGCCTATCGGCGGAGGGCCACTAGACTACAATACTACCCAAACAAAAACATCCAACATTTTTGAAAATGTATCTTTCCATAAGCAACATATGCTCTTTTGTATCTTCTCAAAAGAACTTGTTGCATCCGGAAAGATACACAAGGAGCTTCAATGTATCTCTTCATAAGCAACAGACTCTCTTTTGTATCTTCTCTAAAGCAACTTGTTGCATTTGAAAAGATAAACAAGGAGCTTTAATGTATCTTTCCATGAGCTACAGATGTTTTTTTGTATCTTGTCAAAAGCAACGTGTTGCATTCGGAAAGATACACAAGGAGCTTCAATGTATTTTCCCATAAGCAACAGATGCTCTTTTGTATCTTAACAAAGGCAACGTGTTGCATTCGGAAAGATACACAAGGAGCTTTAAAATGTATTTTTCCATAAGCAACAGATGCTCTTTTGTATCTTCTTGAAAGCAACGTGTTGCATCGGAAAAGATACACAAGGAGCTTTAATGTATCTTTCCATCAGCAACAGATTCTCTTTTGTATCTTGTCAAAAGCAACGTGTTGCATCCGAAAAGATACACAAGGAGCAACAATGTATTTTTCCATAACCAACAGATGCTCATTTGTATCTTCTCAAAAGCAACTTGTTGCATTCGAAAAGATAAACAAGGAGCTTAAATGTATCTCTTCATAATCAACAGATTCTCTTTTGTATCTTCTCTGAAGCAACATGTTACATCCGAAAAGATACACAAGGAAAATGTATCTTTCCATAAGCAACAGCTACCCTTTTGTATCTTCTCAAAGGCAACGTGTTGCATCCGAAAAGATACACAAGGACCTTTAATGTATCTTTCCATCAGCAACAGATTCTCTTTTGTATCTTGTCAAAAGCAACGTGTTGCATTCGAAAAGATAAACAAGGAGCTTTAATGTATCTTTCTATGAGCAACAGATGTTTTTTGTATTTTGTCAAAAGCAACGTGTTGCATTCGGAAAGATATGCAAGGAGCTTTAATGTATCTTTCCATAAGCAACAGATGCTCTTTTGTATCTTCTCTAAAGCAACTTGTTGCATTTGAAAAGATAAACAAGGAACTTTAATGTATCTTCCATAAGCAACATATGCTCTTTTGTATCTTCTCAAAAGAACTTGTTGCATCCGAAAAGATACACAAGGAGCTTCAATGTATCTCTTCATAAGCAACAGACTCTCTTTTGTATCTTCTCTAAAGCAACTTGTTGCATTTGAAAAGATAAACAAGGAGCTTTAATGTATCTTTCCATGAGCTACAGATGTTTTTGTATCTTCTCAAAGGCAACGTGTTGCATCCGAAAAGATACACAAGGACCTTTAATGTATCTTTCCATCAGCAACAGATTCTCTTTTGTATCTTGTCAAAAGCAACGTGTTGCATTCGAAAAGATAAACAAGGAGCTTTAATGTATCTTTCTATGAGCAACAGATGTTTTTTGTATTTTGTCAAAAGCAACGTGTTGCATTCGGAAAGATATGCAAGGAGCTTTAATGTATCTTTCCATAAGCAACAGATGCTCTTTTGTATCTTCTCTAAAGCAACTTGTTGCATTTGAAAAGATAAACAAGGAACTTTAATGTATCTTTCCATAAGCAATAGATGCTCTTTTGTATCTTCTCTAAAGCAACGTGTTGCATTCGAAAAGATACATAAGGAGCTTAAATGTATCTTCCCATATGCAACAGATGCTCTTTTGTATCTTCTCAAAGGCAACGTGTTGCATCCGAAAAGATACACAAGGAGATTTTTTGGAGTTGGGTCCTTTTAGCACAACACAGCCTATCAGCTGACATTCATTCATTCATTTATTCATAGACAATAGATACAATGCAGGTAAAAACAACAGGCATTCGCCCAAAACTGCTTTTAAACCTTAATTTGGAATACACATGTTTATACAATTCGTTTAACATGCTGTTTCAATTGTTGGTAATACATTGCAACTTTCTCATTTATGAAGAATCTCTTTGTGTAGGGAGCTTCCTCCACCCAAGGGTCTCTGAATGATTGAGTCACACACTAATACTGATTTGTAGCACACATTAAACGAAGAATTTAACTTTGAAAACTTATAAAACTCCAACTTTTTAGGAGCTAATTTCAATATAAACCGACCCGGTAGACAAATGATTTTGCAGTGCCGTGAATATCACCCCGCGAACCGTACCTTGCCTAAATTCCGGTTCAAATTCACGGGGTCAAAGCTACGGGACACGTACTGAAAATTGGCTTCAACTTCAATAAATTCATCTTGACATATCGAATTACATAAAATAATTGAATAAGAAGTGGCATTAAATCGTCTTTCGGAGGAGACGATAAGCCGTCGGTCCCGACTACCTAAAAAGTAGTCGTCATCTCTCATCATCATCCCTCTCACTCATTACCTACGCACAAGCCTAAGAGCTTATGTGGGCATCACCCTCAGTAAAAAAAAAGGAAATCTTAAATTTATATGCTACTTGTTAATATAGGATTCGAATATTTATAGATTGATATTAATTAGTACATTCAGACTATTCAGATTGGAGGCTATCATTTAAATTACCTGTAATAATTACTATACAAATTTACACGAAATTTCAATAATTACATCTAGTAATGTTCTTCAATAAATGCAGTGAAGTGTTGAAGCTGGAAGCTGAACTGTAAAAGTTTGAAAGAAATGTATTGAGTCCTCTTCCTCTTTTTAAGCTCTTTCTTTCTATTTGAGTACTTTATCTTGATTGTGCACTCTTCACAGATGGTTACAAAAACAGCAAGGAAGTGCAATAGTCTGTAGGTTGCACTCTATCATTCTAGCATATATGTTTACTTACTATATACATATATATATTATTTTTCTTATTACTATTCTACTTTCTATCTTTTTCATTTTGTTATTAGCTTGCTTCTAGGAACTCTCCCCCATTCACAGACGTATAGTCCTCTTGGGATTCCACTTTTCAATGTTGTTACAATTGAATGAAAAAAACTAAGAAATTGTCAAAAAACCACTGATTTATTGATAATTAGAAAGACCGGTTTCGGTTATTACACCATTGTCAATCTCTGATACATATTAATGAGATTAATCCAGTGGTTTTTTCACAATTTCTTAGTTTTTTTCATTCAATATGAATAATTACCACAATATCAACTTCTCAACTACACAAAAAGTTGTTACAATTTAAAAAAAATTAATGTGATTTATCTTTATATTCATTATTTTATTGTAACTGAATTATATTGTACAAATTTGTAATTTCATGTGGAAATAAATTGAATTGAAAATGCAGTGGAGTGTTGAAGGAAACTGGACTATGAAAGCCAGAAAGCAATGTGATCAATTTAGATATTTGATTGTGTTGAGATATTTTTTTATAAATCAAATGTGCAAGCTTGAAGTGACAAAACCAGCTACATTTGGACTTGTATAAGTTAGAATTGGAAGCGTTTTGGGCATAAGCCTGTGGTATTCTTCTGAAAGTTGTGTAATTCTAAATGATCAAATAAATTTGTTACAACCTCTCCCAAAAGTCCACAATTTACATTTTAGCATAGATCCAATCTGCTATAATGAGGTCCACGTTATAATGGCAGTGTTTGATTAGCAATGGTATTGCTATCCTTGTCTATCATTCAACAAAGCAGATACGGCTATCTCTTTTTCGCTCCGCTCTGTTGCCAGATAGTCTTTTAACAATGTAGAATTAATATTGAACGTAATATTTAATCTTAATTATAAAATTTCATTACGAAATTATTGAAAAATATAATTTATTGCTTAATAAAATATTATTCATTATTTTAAACGAGAATGAACAGTTGATATTACATGAATAAGCCTGTTTCAGCTACTGTCTATAGAAGGCATAATTCTGACAAGACAGAGGATCGGCAACGTTTTTCTCCTATCTTTCTCCACTGCCATTATAACGTGGACCTCACTATAATATCACAGTCCATGAACTCTTCAATATTAAAAAATGGGGGTTTTCTAGGCCAATTATTGATTACCTCTACTAAAGCATTGAGTTAGCTCTAGATAACAGGAGTTAGCAAATTGTTTCAAATAGTTTATATAAAATGAAAAGACCTTGGCAATCTTCTTGGATTTGTCAAAAGCCTTTGACACGGTTCCACACAACAACTTATTCATCAAACTAGATAAAATGGGAATTAGAGGAATCGCCCTTGATCTAATACAAACTAGTTGAAGAATTTAATGTGATGACTGTAAGGCAATTGTACTTGAAAAATTTAGCAAAATATATTATAAAGTATAAAAACAAATTTTTATTAAATGATATAGTTCAATATGATTTTAAACAAAATACAACCTATAAATATAAAATTTATAAAACAAAACTAACAGTAGTTAGAAGACAGCTCATTTATATAAGTACAAGATTCATAAATGAGTTGCCTTTTGATCTGGAAGCAAAAATTAATTACAAAATACTAAAAAATTGGATAAGAGAAAACTATTTCTTTTCAATTGAAAGCATTATCTAGTTTTTTAAAAACATATTTTTAAGCGTGGATTATTATTTTCTCTATTATTGTATAAAACTAGGAAACAACCAATGTAACTAGCTGATTGCAACTCTCACCAGCGGGCAAGGCTGGATTCCTTTTGCTGGTGATGCCGGATTACCATTGAGAAGTATCTAATTATGACTTTGGTATTATTTATGCTTAATTTTTATTTTAATTATTTTATACTTTTGATTATAAAATTAAGTATTTTCTTTTATTATGTTTTGAATATGTATTTATTGTATGGCAAATAAATGATTTGATTTGATTTGAAATAGCTCGTCTAAATCTAACATCGCATATAACAATCAATCTATTTGACTATTCTCTTGTCCTATTTTATTTTGCTGTCTGGTCGATTTTACTGTGACCGCACTTGTCATGAATTTCTATAGTAATCTACCTATTTTTTCAACAGGCAAGAGCGCCGAATTCTCCGGTTGTGATAGTAGGAACTCACTATGACATGATGAGAGAAAACTACCCCGCTTCTCGTTCTGAAGATCTGCAGCAACTCATTAGAGATAAGTAAGTTATGAGATGAACTCTTCACATTTTTTTACAACTCAAACTTTCAACAGTAAAAACATAACCTATTTTTACTTTCCTTGCCCTATTACCATAGGTAAGGAAAGTATTGCTTTCCGAAAAAAATTAAGATACCCCAATTTCTAAATTTCTATACGTTTCAAGGTCCCCTGAGTCCAAAAAACTGGTTTTTGGGTATTGGTCTGTATGTGTGTGTGTGTGTTGTGTGTGTGTGTGTGTGTGTGTGTGTGTGTGTATGAGTGTGTGTGCGTCTGTGTACACGATATCTCATCTCCCAATTAACGGAATGACTTGAAATTTGGAACTTAAGGTCCTTTCACTATAAGGATCCGACACGAACAATTTCGATCAAATGCAATTCAAGATGGCGGCTAAAATGGCGAAAATGTTGTCAAAAACAGGGTTTTTCGTGATTTTCTCGGAAACGGCTCCAACGATTTTGATCAAATTCATACCTAAAATAGTCATCGATAAGCTCTATCAACTGCCACAAGTCTCATATCTGTAAAAATTTCAGGAGCTCCGCCCCGTCAATGCAGATAGATTTCCAATTATCAGGCTTCAGATACAATTGAAACAAAAAAAATCAAGTGGAGTAGATTGAGCATGAAAATCTCTACAATTAATGTTCAGTAACATTTTCACCTAAAATTGAAAATAGGATTTAAATTCGAGAAAATGTGATTATTTAATTGCAAATTATTGTTGATTCTATTAAATCATTCACTATGAAGAGATAGCAGACCTCATGTGTGTCTCCAGCGTTATTGCCCTGTCACCAGCTGGCTCAAATATTTGAATAGTAGACTTGAGATGCGCAGGAACACTAGCGTTAGGTGATCAATTTTCATAACGGCAAGGAAAGTTGTGTGAGTGCGCCACACCAGATTTTTGACATGATATTCATTATCAAAATTGGGAATAGAAGAGCTTTGGGCCTGTTGTTATTTCCTAATAATATTCATATGATTTGTAATTGTATACACAAATAAATAAATAAACGCATTCAATGTTTAATTTCTTTTAATATTATGAATTCAAGAATATTGTAAATTGTAAAAAATAATATATAAAAAATATCGCATGGTATAGCGCGTTTATGTTCCAATCTTCACTGGTAACTCAAGCCGTTAGTCCCTGTGCCGGTTGCACAAAAGCCGGTTAAATTTAACCGTGATTAGTTTCACGAGAACCAATCAGAGAAGCCGTCTCATCGAAAAGGCCTTCTCTGATTGGTTCTCGTGAAATTAATCACGGTTAAAATTTGACCAGCTTTTGTGCAACCGGGCCCTAGTAGTTCTTTATCGTGAAGCTTTGTGACGCTGGTAGGCTCTCAATACTGTGCCGTTCTCATACTCTCACCCGGTCAAAACAGTAATAATAGACAGTAGTCGACAGTAATCGGCTTCAGTCGACAAATAATCGGGGTGAAATTTGCAACATAACGAGCTTTAGGTTGGGATATCTTCTTATGCCATCTTCTCTTTATGATGATTGATTGATTGATTGATTGATTTTTATTATGACGTGCTTGGTCTCGATAGACCCGTTGCACTAAACAACAGTACAATACAAAACAAGTAAACAAGATACAACAGTATTCAAATGAACAAGAATATAAGTATTACAAATAAAAACAGTTAACTGTTGGAAGTTAAAATAGAATTAAATTAGATAATATAAATTGAGATAATTATAAGTAGATAATAAAGATCATGTTATGAAAAAGAGAGAGCAGAGAATGAAATAAGGGGAAAAAAGTAAGAGAGATGAGAAAGTAGAAGAAGAAGAGAAATTGAAGAAATGATATGAATATGAATCAATTCAATTCTTGTTTACACCTGCTTCTGAGCCAATTCAATAAATATGATTTATAAATGTTATTTAATTAATGAAAATTCATGAATACATTAATGATGAGGCTGATGTGTGTTGATTGAAAAGTTTAATAATAATACTGAGGGTGAAGCCCACATAAGCTCTTTGGCTTGTGCGTGGGTAATCGGTTAGATTAGATTAGATTTCTTTATTTATGTATGTTACAATAATATTACTGGTTTATACACTAATTTACATTAAATGACGATAATACTAATTATTCAACGAATTTTACAAAGTATAAAAAATTAATCAATGAGAATAAAGATTAAAAGCAATTAGAATAACGATAATATAAAATATTGTAATGTAACTTCATAAATCGGCGGTGTTTCAACAAATAATTGTCGGTTCTTTAAGAGGGATATAAAATGGTATCCTTCCCCATCAACACACGACCGGGTGTGAGTGAGAGGAATGATGATGAGAGATGAAGACTACTTTTTAGGTAGTCGGGACCGACGAATTATCGTCTCCTCCGAGAGACGGGGTGGCCGTATCTATGTGATTGTGCTGTGTTCAAAAACTTTTTACCCCGGTCGAGATTCGAGAACTCGGGTTCTCTTGATTACTAGACCGGCGCGTTATCACTTACTCCAACGAGCTACCCAAATATGCTAGTTATGTTAAAATATGTTTGTATTTAATAATTGTATTTTTCAATTGACGATGCCTATTGTGAACTTGTTCCATTTAATAACAAATAGAGATTTTGTATTCTTGTATTCTTAGTTTACTCTTCATTAATAAGATTTTCTTGTTTCAGGTTTATCAACGTTGTTGACGCGGAAAAATGCGGTCTACCAAGAGTGCTGGATACTATTGAAGTCAGTTGCAAAACACGGCACAATATAAAACTGCTTTGTAATCTTATTTACGATACTGCGTTCAGTTTGCGACCTCCAGGTAAAATATTCACTTTTTAATAAATTATTTTGATGACTGTTAAGCTACGTACATTGGGCAAGTTTTCTTGAATTCATGTTGTTCTAAAGTTTAAGTTGAACGGGCGATTTTGAAAAGTAGAAGTCAAATGTTTTTATGAACAAAAGAACATTCCAATTCTAATGAGATACATTGGTTGATGTAAGTATTGAATAACATAGGCCCACTGTGTAATAAAAGAGTAAAGCGAATATTTTTCAAAATCCTCCTTTATTTTGTATACTACAATAATTTACTAATTAAAAGATTCTGAGAACGAACCTAATAAATAACTTACTACAACTAAATCAATCGCACTAAAAACTTTGAAATTTTCATTGCGTCAAAAACATAACCCACAAACAAGCAAGGAAATTAGTTTGCATTTAGAAGATTTAAATGTAGGCTGTATGACTTGTTTTTGGTTATCACCTGTATAATTGGTTTTAACACGAAATTATTCAATTCTTATCATTGTATTATTTATAAGAAGCATTACTATAATATTTATTATATAGGTAAATATTTTTTTCCATTTTTCAGTATTGCTATAGGCTACTTCGTACTGTTTGCTTTATGAACTCACAGCTAGCGCACAAGTTTAACTTTGCTGGCTGTGCCAAATCATTTAGATCTATTATAATTTACATTTTTATTATGCATTTTATATCTATCATTCATGTTTTGTAACTATGTAATTTTGGCGAAATAAACATTCTTATCTTATCTTATCTAAATTGATCGAACCAGTCTTTTGACCGTGTTCAAATAATTTGATCGCCCGTTCAGCGGCAGTGAAACTTAACCATTGGTTTGACCGTGGTTGAACGTAAATGGTGTTGGTGCAACGAATTATTTCTGATTTGATCAGCTGATAGACTTTAACCATGTTCAAATGCCTTGACCAAGGTTGGTGAAACGGGGCAGTAGAGTTGTAATAATATAAAGGGTAGGCTACTTGAACATTTTTATCGTGTTTTAATTATGGAAATTGTTTGGCAGGTAGTAAAGAGCTGCTACTAGAACAGCGAGTACCGGCCAGCTACCTGGCCCTGGAGGATGTGGTAAGTCAGGTGGCTTCCGAACGCCGCCAGAAGGGCATCGATCCGGTGCTAAGTGCCGAACAGTATCGCGCCGTCGTCTGGGCCGAGATGCAGTACCGCTATCAGCGCTCCTTCCGGGATGCCGCCGAACTTCATCAGGCCACACTTTTCCTGCATGATAACGGTTAGAGCTATTTATTTGTTTCTAAAATAAGGAACAAGCCGCAAGCGTTTTTAGGCGGTTTTTCATTCGACAACCAAATCAGCTAATCGGAGAGCTTCATGTCCTGCCCACCGACTCTAAATACGCCCTCCGACTCTAAATACGCCCACCGTCGTCTGAATACGCCCACCGACTCTAAATACGCCCACCGTCGTCTGAATACGCCCACCGTCGTCTGAATACGCCCACCGACTCTAAATACGCCCACCGTCGTCTGAATACGCTTGTAAAAACGCTCAATATGGCCTCGTCCTAAGCCACATGAAGCGTTTCCTGAGGCGTTTTTGCTCTGAAGGCGGAAGAGTCGGCAAGGCAGGAAGCTCCCCGATTGGCTGATTATTAGCTGATCCCTAACACTAACCCAATCATCTGGTAATCAGCCAATCGGAGAGCTTCCCGCCCTACCAGCTCGTCCGCAAAAACGCCTGACAAAACACTCCATGAGGCTTGGCCCTTAGAATCTTTATTGGCCATTTTACAAACAGAGTTGCAGTAGGCTTCGTAAACTTGATACATACCGTAATCAATTCAGTTCAATTCAATTCAGTTTATTTCCAAAAACATATTACACGAATAAGAAATACAATATACAACATATTTTGGAATCCCCCTACTAGACTATCCATCTGTGTGTAGGGGGGGAGTTCCACTTTATACATAATAAGCTAAATCTGCTCATAGAAGTAAATAATAAAGAATACACTTATATTATGGATGTATTATTAATATTCTGATTATAAAATAGATAATATATGTGCTGATGTATATTTAAGAATGAGTATGTAGGAATATGTATGTAGGAATAAGTATACTTAATACCTTGATTGATAAAAGAATAAATAAAGAAGAAATAACAATATTTTTTTGAAGACCGCAGTGGCAGGGATTCCAGAAATTCTCAGAAGAGAGAATGAAAAAAAAACATAAACCAGAAAGGCAAAACAGTCAAATCGGTTATATCAATGATAAAATAAATACCAATCAATTGTCTGGAAACCTTGAAGTCGTGTTGGTCACCAAGCATAACGAGATTGGAGTAGTTCTTCTAATCAAACAAATATTTACACTATCGAGTCCCACAAGGGTCAGTTCTGGAGCCTTTGCTCTTCCTTATTTCAATAAATGACCTTTATTACTCAGTGAATGGTGGTGTTCTTCTTTTTGCCGAGCATGATAGTATTGAGTCTGTAGAGAGCTGTATGATAGTGCTTCCCAGTGGTTTAGTGCAAATAGACTGGCCCTCAATGATGATATGACTCAGGAGCTAGTCTTTAGTCTCAATCCCCAGAATTCCGCCACAGATACTGTGAAACTGTTGGGGTTTTCCCTGGACAGTAAGTTGACGTAGGAGACTCATGTAGATCAACTATGCATGAGGCTCAGTAGGGTTGTGTTCTTGTTGAGGAGGCTTGTGGATTGTGTGCCTGACACTTTTGTGCGTCAGGCATACTTTGCCTTTTTTTCAGAGCCATGGAACAATCCTATGGCGACATGTGACCAGTGTGGATAGGGTCCTGTTGCTGCAGAAGCGAGCGGTTAACCTAGCGCCGCAGTGCAGGATGGTTTCTCACAGCTTGGCGTTGTTGTCATTTGAGATGGGTGTCTGGCTTGGAAGTGTTTCGGCCGCATTGCAGGATGACTGTTAACAGTTGCCGGAAGATCAACAGCTGGGTTTTTTCGTTATTTTTCGTGATAGAGAAATTCTGATTGCAGATTCGTTCTCAGCGACCCCAAGTTTAGCCTGAAGGCTCAGAATGTCAACAATATTTTTAAATAGTTAAAAATAATCATGAAAAGTCATTAATATGGTAGTACACCACGTTTCTGGAAACTTTTTACTGGTGACTGGAGTTATTATTGACACACAAAAATAAAAATAGTCGTGAGAAAGAAAACTGCTGATGAATGCGAATAAGACCGTCACTCCATTGTTCTACTGTCTCGGCTGCTTGGCTGAGCCTGGCTGGAGGGATCAAATAACCGACTGGATTGATCTTTCGTCTGTCCGCCAGGCGGAACTACGCCGACCATTGCTGGGTGGAAGATGTTACTGCGGCCGCTCGCATTCCCACCAACGTTGCTATTACTTGCTGTCTCAGCGCCTAGTCCGAGTCAGACAAGCATCCAGCCTGCACTGCGGAGCTAGGTTTAGGGTTGTGGTGAGGGCTGGAAGGATTGATCATTGTAAGCCACTGTTCATCTGGTTGAAAGTGATGACAGTCTTCAATCTCTATATATATGAGTGCTTGACGTTTGTGAAGAAAAATCTAGATTCATTCACTTTAGCTAATGAAATTCATGGTCATGTAACAAGGAGAAACCAGAATATATTCCAGTTAAGAGTCAGATTGGAGCAAGCAAGTAGAAGCTTTCCCTCATCTGGTATTAGGTATTTTAATATGCTACCTAACGAAATAAGAAGCCTTGTGACTTTCAATAGAAGGTTGAAGTCATGGTTGATCTCCAACCCCTTCTATTCTATTGATGAATTCAGGGAGGCCAACCTCAATTCGATGATTGCCAGCTCATCTGTACAGTAATTATTTTATCTACCTATTATATTCGCAAGTTAACCACTTTACGTTTTTAGGCTATATTAATTTCATCTCTAAGGATTAAAACTTGAGTATTTTGCATGTATTATTATATCTCTAAGTTTAGTGCATCTGTGATAATAATTTAAGTTGATAATTGTAATAATATGACTTATCTGTAATGACCTAGCCTAATGTACTTGATGTATTTTTTTGGCTGAAACAAATCATTGAATCATAGGTAAATCATGAAAACAAACAGTGGCTAGAGTTGTAGCCGAACGGGTTGGTCTAGTCTCTAGTTGTAAGGTGTGTTAGAATTGCTAGCACCGCCTGGTTCGTGGTTCGAAAGTTTTATATTGGACTGAGTCATTGTCAATATTGTAGAACCGTTCCATAATCAAATAAAAACACAAATATGTTGTCAAATTCTACACTGTTTTATTTGGTACACGACCATGGTTTTGTGACCACACCGGTCATATTTTCAAACTGACTGAAAATGTGACCGGTGTGGTCACGAAACCACGGTCGTATACCAAATAAAACCGTGTAGAATTTGACAACATATTTGTGTTTTTATTCAATTAGTTTTATATTGTTTTTATTAATATTTTTAAGTATTCTGATTTTAAAGAGTATCCAAGGTTAAATAAAAATCTCACTTATAGTCGTAGATTGTAAGGCTATTCACCTCAGAACCTTATTCAAATATCAATCTTATTTTCTATAAGTTTGACTATGTATTGAATATCTTCCTTACAATCCCTATTCAGTGTTCAATTCGGTGTTGAGTTCATAAACCTGATCTTCTGTTCTATTATACAGTAGAAACTCTATATAACTTGAGCTTGTATTATAATGTCACATTAATACTGTATTTCCCAGTAATCAGTGATGATTTTGTGAAATATTCTTATTTGATTTGTTTATCAACTTATCTAAATTAAAAATTCATGATTTATATAATATATTTTGGACAGAAAATTGGACAAAACTTATGAAGTAATAAACATAACCTATTTCTGTAGGCTACTATTTCTATTAAAGTTTGTGAAAGTTTTGGGCTTCAAGCCTTTTGTTCCTTTCCCAATCATTCATAATGGCCCATATGAATAAAACCAGAGTAAATGCTCATGAGCAAAAGCATTGAGCATTAGGTTTTGCTCATGAGCAAAAGGTAGAAGCAAAAGCATTTGCTCATTTTGATATGAATAAGCTTTACCTTATACTCTTACCTTATGCTCCTGAACTCTGGAGCAAAAGCTCACGTATTTTAAAGATTTTTCATCAGCTGATTCGCTTTTGTAGCCTTAATTTGTATTTATAGCTCACGGAAGCGCTAAATATGCAAACAGGGGGCACCGCTTGTGTTTGCGTCGTCTGCTCTGTTTTCTATTTATGAATAGAGTTTTAGGTTAGTTTAGTTTAGAATTTTGAAATAATAGCGTGAAAAAATGTCATCTCTATAATAATCTTCAGCATATTCTTATAATATCAATAGCCTTCTTATAATCGTCTACACTCTCTTATTCTTAAATGCCTATTTCCTATTTTGTGATGGCTATCTTTATAACAGGTAGCTTTTGTATTTATTCTTTTGTAGGAATAATGGTGATATATATCATGGTTGAATCTAAAAAGAGTTTTATAGTTCTACACTATTGTTGTGATAGTATCTGGTATAGTTTCCTCTTCCTCATACGAATTAGTTGAGCCATTTTACCATGAGCAAAAGGTGATAAGCTGCTCTAGACTAGACTCACCTTTTTTGAAGCATTTGCTTCAAAAGTTGAGCAAATGCTCTAGTTTATTCATACAATTTTGAGCAAAAGCTTTTACTTTTGAGCAAAATGCTCAAACTATTTTTTTGATAAGTATGAGCGAAAGGTTTTGCTCACGTTCATTCATAGAAAATGAAGCAAATGCTCCATATTTTAGAAGTATGAGCAAATGCTCAACTTTATTCATATGGCCCAATGAGTTGAGAATGATATAGTATATATTAATGTATAAATAAATGAATACTACTGAGCTATGCTTGATTATGTAGCTCTTTTGTAATACAATGAATTCTATAAAAACACTTTATTTTTTATAAATAAAGGGTACTTCAAGATTTTTATATTGTTTTTATTACTTTCCTTGCCCCATTACCATAGGTAAGGAAAGTATTGCTTTCCGAAAAAAATTAAGGTACCCCAATTTCTAAATTTCTTTACGTTTCAAGGTCCCCTGAGTCCAAAAAACTGGATTTAGGGTATTGGTCTGTATGTGTGTGTGTGTGTGTATTTGCTGCGTACACATATTCGTGCTTCCAACCCGCACCGAGCACGCTCCTCCCTCGTACCGCCCTCGTACCACCATCGAACCACAGTCACACCGCCCACGCACCCATCATGAACGTTACGGAAGATGGTAGATCTTCTCGCGTTCCCCGGTCGAACCACTGTTGCTCGCCGGTCGATCATCAATCGCTCTGCTGGAGTGACTTTCGGTTGCGGAGCAGAGCGACAGTCTGTACGCACCTTATGAGTGTATGTGCGTCTGTGTACACGATATCTCATCTCCCAATTAACGGAATGACTTGAAATTTGGAACTTAAGGTCCTTCCACTATAAGGATCCGACACGAACAATTTCGATCAAATACAATTCAAGATGGCGGCTAAAACGGCGAAAATATTGTCAAAAACAGGGTTTTTCGTGATTTTCTCGGAAACGGCTCCAACGATTTTGATCAAATTCATACCTAAAATAGTCATCGATAAGCTCTATCAACTGCCACAAGTCCCATTTCAGGAGCTCCGCCCCATCATTGCAGATATATTCCCAATTATCAGGCTTCAGATACAATTGAAACAAAAAAAATCAAGTGGAGTAGATTGAGCATGAAAATCTCTACAATTAATGTTCAGTAACATTTTCACCTAAATTAGAAATAAGCTTTAAATTCGAGAAAATGTGATTATTCAATTGCAAATTATTGTTGATTCTATTAAATCATTCACTATGAAGAGATAGCAGACTTCATGTGTGTCTCCAGCGTTATTGCCCTGTCACCAGCTGGCTCAAATCTTTGAATAGTAGACTTGAGATGCGCGGGAACACTAGCGTCGGGTGATCAATTTTCATAACGGCAAGGAAAGTTGTGTGAGTGTGCCACACCAGATTTTTATTTTAATGAATTCTATTCTTCTCCAGGTGTGATGCTCCATTATGATGACGCAACTCTCAAAGACCTGTACTTTCTGGATCCTCAATGGCTGTGTGATATGTTGGCTCATGTAGTAACAATTCGAGAAATCAATCCGTTTGCTAGAACAGGTAGGTTCTTTTTCAAATTTCCAAACTGAAATGATGATTTGCAGATTATAATAGTTGTAAAAAATATGAAATATTCACTCTTATTAAATGAAAAAGACTAAGAAATTGTCAAAAAACCACAGATTTATTGATAGTTAGAAAGACCAGTTTCGGTTATTACACCATTGTCAATCTCTGATAATCTAAACTTCACAAAAAGTGAAATATATGACTTATCAAGTTGTATCTCTCATAGTCTTGAAATTGAAATTATCTTTATTCTTCTTCTTAGAAATTAATCAATATGAATAATTACCACAATATCAACTTCTCAACTACACAAAAAAGTGGAATATTCACTAAACCGGCCGTAAGAAATTGTCAAAAAACCACGGATTTATTGCTACTTAGAAAGACCGGTTTCGGTTATTACACCATTGTCAATCTCTGGAGTTTATCAGAGGTTAGCTGAGTTTATCAGAGATTGACAATGGTGTAATAACAGAAACCGGTCTTTCTAAGTAGCAATAAATCTGTGGTTTTTTGACAATTTCTTAGGGCCGGTTTATTGAATATTTCACTTTTTTGTGTAGTTGAGAAGTTGATATTGTGGTAATTATTCATATTGAATGAAAAAGACTAGGGGCCGGTTTCCGAGCTCGGGATTTAGCTAAGTCCTAGACTTTGAACATCCGGAGTCAGAAAATTGGCTTTCCAAAACGGGGCGTAGTCGCAGTCATTGTCAAAGTCACGTTTGAATTAAATTTCGAAAAACTAGAAAATTGAACACAAAATCAAATAAAGAGAAAATAGTGTAAAGTTTCAGCTATTTTGAATTATTTAGGAATGTCTAATTTCGTCAAGGAAAAACGTTTCCAATTATAGAGATGAGCAAAAAAAAAACTAGGACTACTGTTATAAAAGCTGCGACTACGCCTCATTTGGAAAACCAATTTTCTGACTCCAGCTGTTTAAAGTCTAGGACTTAGCTAAATCCCGAGCTCGGAAACCGGCCCCTAGTCTTTTTCATTCAATATGAATAATTACCACAATATCAACTTCTCAACTATACAAAAGTGAAATATTCTCTCACTGACTGGAGCATGCTTTCGAATCGTAGGTTATTTTTTAAAAAGTGTCCTATGTCAATAGTGATTTATATTTCAAGATTTTTATAATTTCATACATTAAAAATTCAGAAGAGGTCGACTTTCCTATTGCAATCTCTCATGTATAATTTTATATATTGTTCATTATGGTATGTCATTTGATTGTTCGTTTTTTTAAGTATCGAACATGATATGAATAAGGCCCTTTGCACACTGGCCCACCATGGAAGCGCTCCCACGGAAGCTTCCATGGAAGCGCCACCATCAAAATTTGATAGCATTGCACACTACAGCCACCACCACGCAGCCACCGATTGACTCATCACTCCAGTTCACTAGTTAACTCATGATCAGTTGAAGATTGGACGTGAAAAAAGCAGGACTATTAGCATATGTTGAATAATAATTAATAATGCTCAAGAAAAGTGGTTATATAACTAACCAAATTCATATTCTATGAGGTTATGTTTTTCAATGAAAAGATTTACCAGCTCCCTCCAAGAATTTTTCTTCACATCTCGGTCTGCATATAATTTTGAAGACATGTTCCATATAGCTGGTCTGCTTTCAACTTCAAGAATGAACTTTTCTGTATCAATTTTTAAAAAAATCAGCTGATAGTTGCAGTGATAGTAGTTTTAATTTTTCTGCTCAAAAATTTCAAGTTTATTTCAATATTATTGAAACTTTCGGATTGTTTAGTGTTATTTCCGGCTCTTATCAACCCTTCGAAATTCAAAATTCATCAGTCATATCTCGAATACGTATTCTCTGAGTGTTAATCTTTGGTGAAAACAGAAATTTTAAACTTAACCTCACTTTGGACTATTTATGTGCCAAAATCAAAGAATTGAAGAAGTTTTGGGCAATTGCCTGTTTCTCTTTCCAAATATCGTGTTTGTGACTGTTCTAATAAATAAATAAATTTGTTCACTATTCATTACGACGACTTCAACAGACAACTATTCTGAACTCGATTTGAATTGAAACTGAACTGGATATGGTTTTCTGGTGGCTGGTAGATGGTGGCTCTAGTGTACAATGACAGTTAATACTCAATGGTATGACGTGGTGGCGCGACAGTCTGGTGGCGACACAAAATCGGCGGCTCGAGCCACCACATTCCTGGAAGCTCGGCTGGTGACCGGTGGCTGGAGGCTCAGTGACAGATAAGAGACAATGCTACCACGTGGTGGCGCTTCCGTGGAAGCGCTTCCATTGTGGCTCAGTGTGCAAAGGGCGTAATTTCGGAAGTTGATTTATCAGGAACTGGTCTCTAATGAAGAATTACTCACTGGCTTAGATAGGAGACTAGCTAAAGCACTATCCAATGATAGGCGGCTTGAAGAACGTGGTTGGGTAATATTGTTTAGTATTGTGTAGTCCACCTTATAATGAAAGTGAAGAAAGGTGAGAGAACAGCCGACTCTCTGCCATGCCACTGCCTTCTATAGAATATACCTGATACAGGCAAATATGATTTTGTAATATCAAATGTTTATTCTTGTTTAAAAAAATCAATTATATTCTATCGCATAATAATATTATTATTGTCACTGTATAATAATCATTTCAAATATCCAATGAAAGCTATATAAATAAAACTAAGGACTTCTGCTACTGCAAATATTGACCAAAGAACTGAACAGCAGAAGGAAATTTGATGAATGAAACTGTCCAAAACTTGCACCCAGACCAATCTTTCATCTTTGATTATTATTGTCATGGTTTTTATTATTAGCGTATGGCTTTGAAAGGTGGGGAGACCCAAGGGTAGTTACACCTCGCCGTATATAGTCCAAAGTTCCCTAATGGGAAACCGGACACTAAGGTTATAGTCAGCACAATACTTTAAATTTACACTTTTCACTTCGGAATAGAGTTCATTTTGATGTTAAAAAGTCCAAACATACATTGTCATGGAGATGATTATCATGATAATGTCGATAATGATTATGATTATAATGATCGCATGATGATTATTTCATCATGGTGATGATTATGATTATCTTGAGATTACTATAGTGAGGTCCACGTTATAATGGTAGTGTCTGATTAGCAATGGTATTGTTATCCTTGTCTATCATTCAACAATGCAGATAGCGCTATCTCTGTCTCGCTTTGCTCTGTTGCCAGTTCGTCTTTTAACAATGTAGAATTGATAATTTACTTACAAAATATTTCATCTTAATTATGAAAATTCATTATGAAGTTATTGAAAAATATAATTGATCATTTTAAACGAGAATGAACAGTTAATATTCATCAATAAACCTGAATCAGCTACCGCCTATAGAAGGCATTGACAAGACAGAGGATCTGCAACGTTGTTCTACTATCTTTCTCTATTGCCATTACAACGTAGACCTTACTATAGATGCATGATACAGATCTGATAATATAGCTTGCAACGTGAAATATTTTGACTTTGCTCCGTCAAAAATTCACACTACTTTGTACTATAAAAACTAGTGTTCTATTTGTGACATTCTTGAATCTAGGTGTGATGAAACTAGACGACTTGAAGCACGTATTCAAATCGTCGAATCTGGGACCAGTGGATACGCGGGGCTACATTGTCAATCTGCTGAACAAATTCGAGGTGGCACTCACGTGGGACAACCGCA